>NW_006921626.1:3931884-3944975 GCF_000298275.1 Orycteropus afer afer | reverse complement strand
GGTAACTATGGGGAGGAAGTGGGAGGGGAGTTGCTGCATTGTAAATTTTGGTCAATGACATGAGACAAAGTATATGTGAACTACTGTATGAAAAGTGAATTTACTCTTTAAATCTTCACCCAAATCCTAATTTAAAAAAAAGAATTAGGAAAAAAATAGAATAGATTTGATGCATTGAACACTAATGACTGAAGACCAGTCAAGTTGTAGGATGACATCAAGGATATTATACGCAAAGAAACAAAAGATCATTGAAAAGACAAAAAAGAAAGAAAACATCAAATGAATGTCAAAAGAGACTGCGATATTGCTCCTGTACATAGAGTAGCTAAAGTGAAAGGAAGAAATGATGAAGTAAAAGAGCTGAGAAGATTTCAAAGGGCAACTTGAGAAGACAAGTAAAGTATTATAATGAAATGTGTAAAGATCTGGAGTTAGAAAATGCTCAGCATTTCTCAAGCTGAAAGAACAGAAGAAATAATCCAAGACTAGAGTTGTAATATTGAAGTATCCTATGGACAAAAAATAGAACAACTCAGGAAGCATCAAAAGAAGAAGGAAGGAAGACACAGCCACTATACCAAAAAGTGGTCAATGTTCAACCATTTCAGAAGGGAGGTAGCGAATGATAAAGCACCAATAGTAGTGAGAAAAAAAAAGTATTATTTTATATTAAGTATTAATAGAAATTTTTTTGGAAAATTAAGGTCTCACCAGAGTACTAATTCTAAATATTAGCTCTCCCTACATCATAAAATCTTGAATATACTCTGGTATTCCACAGTGGGGGAAAAAAAAACTTAAAGAAGTCCAAGCTGCACTGAAGGCACTGGTGAAAAACAAGGTTCCAGGAATTTACATTATACCACGTATACATACATACATAAATACACGCACATGTATTTACACACACACACACACACACACATCTAACTGCAATAATTTGGTGGCATTTACTGAGCACCTACTACATGCTAGGCACTATTTTACACAGTACGGATATAGCCATAGACTTGACAAAGCTCCTGTCTCATGGAGCTTACCTTCCAGTGGTGAAAGCAAATAATAAACAAACCCATATAAAGAAAAATATTTTAGATAATAATGTATTCTATAAAGAAAATATAGTTAGAGGACAGAAAGTAATGGGGAGGAAGACATTGTTTTAGATAGGGCATCTGAGAAAGGAGTGTGAAAGAAGTGCAATTTGATGAAGATTTGAAAGATGTGAATATTGTACAGTGTTGAATTGTTTCTTTTTTGTATCGCTGTGTATAATTTTCACTTACGAATAAATTGAGAAATATTTATATGTCAGTGCATATAGATTTACTTATAAGGAAAATTTTAAGCTTCTGGTAACATAAGACAGTAAATCTATTTTACATGAACAATGTGAAAACATGTCTATCCTCCCATCTTTGTCTCTTTCAATCATAGTACAAACACAGAGTCAATTTACTCAATCAGTTGGAAGGGGGATTATACATATTACTGATTCCTTCACTAACCTAATGGGAATTGGGAAGCTTGTCTAGTAGAAGAGCCTCCCAAGAAAGGAGGAAGTGAGTCACCAGTCCGTCACTTTAATCATGGCAGATGTTGAAGGTGTAGGCTAATGTGACGTCATTATGCCACTGTGACCATATCTAAGAGATAATTATTTAAAGGCTGAAAGAAGGTAGTATAAAATGGCTTCTTTTCCCTCTGCATAGGTTGCCATTTTGAAAATTAAGAAGTTCCTGTGGTGATGGCGCTCAGTTTGCAAAGTGAGCATCTCTTTGTTGTGGCTTAAAGCTCTAACTGATTTCTGGGAAGCTTGGCAATGTGGAAGTGAAAGATTTTCTGTGTCCCACATGCTTAGCCACGACTGAGCTGTCAAATACAAACAATGCTCATTGCCTCTTTAAAGGAAAAAGGAGAAGTATCAAATTGAAATCAGGTTTGGCAGTTATCTGTGGATTCCTGTTGTCCATTCCACACTGGGTGCACTCTTCAGTGGGTTACAGGAGCTAGTTTACAAACAAATAAATGATTTAGGGAAAGCTCTTGAGTCGTGCTTTGTCCCCTTGTTGCCTTTTCCCTGCTCTGAAAAGAATCAGATTCCCCTGTCAGAAGGAACCACAGGGGCTTAGGCACACAACAGATTCCTTGGGGGAAAAGTGCCTATGCTATGACAATGTATTATTGTAAGGTTCTGCTGCTGCTGCTCTGATGAGTCCAGATAGACCCATGGATGCTCTAGAGTGGGTGAGGTTTTAACATACATTCTTTAATGTACTGAGTGAAGACAGTGGCTGTTCTTCCTTATGGGAGAACCAGGTTCGATTACTGGCCAATGCACCTTTTGCATAGTTACCATCTGTCAATGAAGGTTTGTGTGTTGTTATGAGGCTGAATAGGTTTCAATGGTGCTTGTAGACAAAGAAATACTAGGAAGAAAGGCCTTGAGATCTACTTCCAAAACTCAGCCAATGAAAAGCCTGTAGATCACAATGGTCTGATCCACAATGGACCATGGGGATGGAGCAGTATTTTGTTCCATTGTCACCATGAGTTAGGAGCTGACCCAACAGCAGCTAACAACAATAAGAACAACAAAGTAAGTGAGCAGAATGACTAACCCTTGTGGCTCTTGGGACAATGCTTTACAAAACTATAAAACTATCACTTTGTGTAAGACAAAAATGTTTAATTGTGACAAATCCTGACTTCAGTGAAGGAGGATTTGCAAATGCTTTGATGCTCAATCCCTGGAAGACTCATTGGTTCACTTTGTTCTGTAGGTCTTGCACAAGTTCAACAAGTCAGGAAAAAACATTACCAGAGTATTTGTTGAATGCAGGCCCCTACAGTAGATTTTAAGGTTTGCTTAAGGATAGATATGGGAGAGATTGTGAGGGGGGAAAAAAAAACAGCTAGGCATAAAAAAAAAAAAAAAAAGAGGATTTGCTTCCTGACATTTAAGGAAAATTATGAAATGAAATAATGTTTGACAAATCCTAGTAGAAGTGCATATAGTACTTACTCTGTGCATATGCATTTGAAAGAGTGGTTTACTGTGTGACATAAAATAATCTGCATAAGTCAGGATGGTCAGGGAAGGTATCCAAAGAAGTAGGATTAATGGGGTAACACATGTGGTCATAATGTGTAACATATTATGCTAATGTGTTATTTTCCATTTATTCATTTAACTAATATTTATTGAGAACTCAATGTCAAGTAATGAATTACATGCTTGGAATACACCAATGAACAAAACATTAAAAAGTAAAGGAAACCCTGACATTATAGACCATATACTCTAGAGTGGAGATATATGATTATAATAAACACAATAAGTAAGTAAATAATATGGTAAGAGAGATTGGAAATGTTATGGGTGAGTTAAGTGTAATTGGGTGGTCAGGCAGACCTCATCAAAAAGGTGGCATCTGAGCAAAGATTTGAGAAAAGTGAGGACATCAGGGAGCTAGCTTAAGGACAAGGTTGCCAAGTACAGAGAACAGAGCTGGACAAAGCCCAAAAAGGGAGCATGTCAACAACATAAGACAAATTATATAACTGGGACCTCTTAAAACTTAAACACTAATGCTCATCAAAATACTTCATTAAAAAAAAAAAAGTAAGAAAAGATCCCGTAGACTGGGAAAAATCTTTGAGAACAACTTATCTGACAGAGATCTAATCTTTAAAATATATAGAAGACTTCAACAACTCAACAACAAAAAGACAAGTAATCCAATCCAAAACATGGGCAAAGGACATGAGCAGATACTTCACCAAAGAAAACATTCAAGTAGCCAACAAACATATGAAAAGATGTTCACTTTCACTTCATACATCCCATGTATATACCTTAAAGATCTAATAATAGTAACACACCTATGTACACTTATGTTCACTATAGCATAATTCACAAAAGAAAAAAAAAATGGAAACAACCTAAGTACCCATCAACAGATGAATGGATAAACACATGGCATACACATACAATGGAATACTGTGTAGTTATAAAGAATTCTTAAAATATAACATGGATAAATCTGGAGGACACTATACTGCGTGAATGAAATATTACAAAAGGATAAATACTGATGATCTCACTTTAATAAAAAGACAAAAATAGGTATACATACAGGAAGCAATGTTCATTGGTGGTTACCAAGAATGGAAAGAGCCTGGAGGGGGGATCATTTCTTGATAGTAGACACTTGTTATGTTTGGTTATGGGAAAGACAATACCAAATGTGGGTGAAGTTTGCATAACTTGATGAAAGTAAATGATGACATTAAGAAGCACACAAGAATGGGATGTTTCTAGTAAATACTACAAAATACACAATTTTGAAACAATGGAATAACAACCAAAAATATGTGTGTGGTTATATAGGCAGATATGTATGCATAAATGTTTGTAGGAAGGTAGTTGTAAGTATAGGCATGTGCATGTATATGTGTATCTAAAAATTTACTGCCATCAAGTTGATTCTGACTCATAGTGACCCTATGGAACCGAGTAGAACTGCCCCACAGGGTTTCCAAGGCTGTAAATCTTTATGGAAGCAGACTGCCTCATCCTCCTCCCATGGAACAGCTAGTGGGTTAGAAAAATCAGCCATCTAGCTAGCAGCCAAATGTTTTAACCACTGCACCACCAGAGCTCCTGGTATATCTGTAGGCATATGTATATACATCCTTGTGTGTGTTGCATACAAATTCATGTATATAATAAACCACATAGGAGGCACAATTATGGAGACTTTCTAGACATAACCAAATGCCTTACAAGATTGATTTACTAAGTTTGAAGTTTTAAGACCATCATCTCATGGGACAACTATGTCAATTGGAATAACACAGTTTATAAAGGTTATGTTCTACTACCTAGTTTGAAGAATAGCTTCTGGATTCTTAAAAGCTTGTGAACAGCCATCTAAGGTATGACTATTGGTCTCTATTCATGTGGAGCAAAAAACGGTAGAAGGAAATCAAAGACTCAAAGAAGAAACTGCTCTACAACACTAATAGCTCACAGAAAACACATCCTCACCTATCCTGAGACCAGAAGAACCAGGTGGTGCCTGCTTACCAATACTGACCATTCTGACAAGAGACACAATAGCAGGTCCTGGATAGAATGGGAGAAAAATCTGGAACAGAACTCAATTTCTTTAAAATGATCAAGATTACAGGACTGGTGGAGACTAGAGGGATCCCCTAAGACTGTGGCCCTATGATATATTTAAACTTGGAACTGAAACTCCTCCCAGAGGTCACCTTTAATATGAGCCAGACTGGATCACAAAATAAATAATATCACTGGTGAATACTGACTTAAAAAAAAATCATATACATGAGGCCAGTCAACACTTACCCTAAAGCAAAAATGAGAAGGTAAGAAGGGCAGGGAGGCTAGATTAATGGAAATGGAACAACTAGAATGGAAATAAAGAGAATGTTGACATATTGTGGAAAATGTAACAAATATCACTGAACCATATGTATAGAAATTGTCTAATGTGAACTTAATTTTCTGTATAAAGTTTCACCAAAAGCACAATAACATATTTTTTTTAAATATAAATAAGAACTAAAAAGGAGAGAACATGTTTGATATACTGAGACTGAAGCAGACTAAACATGGGAAAAGTGGTAGAAAGAGACCACAGAAATAACAAGGTATGGAGTGTAGATCATGTGAGTCCTTCACTATTGTAAAGACCTTGGTTTTATTCTCAAGTAGGAAAATTTTGGAGATTTTTTAGCAGAGTGTTGATGTAAGCTGACTTTATTTTCTAAAGATCACTCTGTCTGCTATGTTGTAAAGAGACTGTGAGGAAGCCAAGGAGAAAACAGACCACTTATGAAGCTATCAGAATAATCAAGACAAGAGATATTGGTGCTTTGTCCAAAAATGTAGCACTGGAGATGATAGAAAATGGTTTCATGCTGGATATATTTTGAAGGTAAAGCCTCGAGGAGTCTCTAATTTGATGTGCAACATAAGAGACAGGTATAGATTTGACACCAATGGTTTGGGCCTGAGCAACTGAAAAGATGGAGATCAACTCCATCAACTGAGATGGAGAAGGCTGTTTGAGAGCTTCAGGGGGAAAAAAGAAAATCAGTTCAACTTTGGTCAGAGAAAGTTTAAAACATACAATTGATAATCAAGTGGAAATGTCCAGTAGACAGTTTGAATGTGGGAATCTGGAGTTTCAGGAGCCCTGAACTGGACATATAAATCTGAGAGTCATAAGCATAGGTGATCCCTAAAGTCATGAGACTGCATGAGCTCACCAAATGAGCCTGGGTAGATATAGAAGACTAGAGAGCCAACAGCTGAACCCTGGAGGACTTCAGTGTGCAGAGGTCAATAGAAGAGACACATACAAAAGATACTAAGAAGGAGTAATCAGTGAATTAGGAACAAAGCCAGAGAGTGTGGTATTCAGAGATAAAAGAAAGATACTCGTGTCAAATATTGCTAGCAGGTCATTGGATTTAGCAAAATGGAAGTCATCAATGACTTTGACAAAAGTAGTTTTAATGGAATGGAAGAGCAAAAGCTTGATTGGAGTAGATTTTAAGTGAGGAAAAAGAAATTGTAAGCAACAAGGAGAGAAGAGTCTTTCGAGATTTTCTGCTAAGGATAGAAAATAAATGGGATGGTACTTGGGGGACAAAAGTAAGGTCAAAAGGAGGATTTTTTTTTTTTTTTTTTTTTTAGTAAGAGTCATTATAACCAGTTGTTGACTCAACTCTTACTGATGATGAGCCCATATATGTTAGAATAGATCTGGGCTCCACAGGGTTTTCAAAGGCTTGTTTTTCAGAAGTAGATCACCAGGCCTTTCTTTTGAGGTGCTTCTGGATAGACTTAAATTGCCAACCTTTTGGTTACCCGCTGATTGCTTAACATTTTATGCCACCAAGGGACTCCTAGAGAAATAATAGCATGTTAATAAACTGATTAAAATGATCCAGGAGAGAAAATGATGTAGTAATAGAGGATTGTGCCCATTCTTAAGAAAGGTGACCCAACAGAATGAGGAAGTTACTGAAAAATATCATTGACGTTACATGCAAGTAAAATTTTGCTGAACATAATTCAAAAACAGTTGTAGCAGTACATCAACAGGGAACTTTCAGAAATTAAAGCTGGATTCAGAAAAGGATAAGGAATGAGGGATATCATTGCTGATGTCAGATGGATCTTGACTGAAATCAGAGAATACAGGAAGATGTTTGCCTGTATTTTATTGACTATGCAAAGTCATTTGACTGTGTGGATCATAAGAAATTATGGACAACATTGTGAAGAATGGGAATTCCAGAACACTTCATTATGCTCAAGAGGAACCTGTACATAGACTAAGAGACAGTCAGATGAGAACAAGGGGATACTGCATGGTTTAAAATCAGGAAAGGTGTGCATCAGGATTGTATCCTTTCACATACCTATTTAAACTGTGAGGAAATAATCCAAGAAGCTGGACTATGTGAGGAAGAACATGGCATCAGGATTGGAGGAAGACTCATTAACAGCCTGTGATATGCAGATGACACAGCCTTGCTTGCTGAAAGTGAAGAAGACTTGAAACACTTATTGATGAAGATCAAAGACTACAGCCTTCAGTGTGGATTACACCCCACAAAAAGAAAACAAAAATCCTCACAACTGGACCAATAAACAACACCATGATAAATGAAGAAAATATTGTAGTTGTCGAGCATTTAATTTTATTTGGATCCAGAATCAATGCCCATGGAAGCAGCAGTCAAAAAAAATCAAGGGACATGTTCCATTGAGCAATCTGCTGCAAAAGATCTCTTAAAATGTTTAAGAGCAATGATATCACTTTGAAGATATCATTGACCCAAGTAATTGTGTTTTCAATAACCTCATATGGATGTGAGAGCTGGACAATGAGTAAGGAAGATTGCAGAAGAAATAATACATTTTTAATTGTGGTGTTTGCAAAGAATATTTAATATACCACAGACTGCCAGAATAACAAACAAATCTTTCTTGGAAGAAGTACAGCCAGAACGTTCTAAGAAGCAAAAATGGCCAGACTCCATCTCTCATTCTTTGGTCATTTTATCAGGAGAGACCAGTCCCTGGAGAAGGAGGTTATCAGCCAAATGCCTCACAACTACACCACCAGAGCTCCTTTTATAAAGTAGAGGGTCAGTAAAAAGTGAGAAGATCCTCAATGAGATGAACTGACATAGTGGCTGCAACAATGGGTTCAAGCATAGCCAGGACTGTGAGGATGGTGCAGGACTGGGTAGAGTTTCGTTCTGTTGTTCTGTTTGCTTTGAGTCAAAATTGACTCAACGGTACCTAACAACAACAACAGCAGCAGTGATAGAGGGATATCTATTGGAATAGTATCTTGATTGTACACAAAGGGGCAGATTTGGTGTACAAATGGACATATTGACTTCAGAGGAACATGGACAGCTCCTGACAAGAGGCTGGCAGGCAGAGAATGTGGGAGCAGAGAGAAGCTGCTGTGGTAGGAATCTGTGAGCATTCCTTCTGATTGTTTGGGTTACTCACCTGCTTTGGTGTATGGTGTTCCCCTATTAAGATTGACTTGCTTGAATTATGGCTTTAAAAAAGCTATCTTTTTATTGTGGTAAATTATATAAATAACCCAACTTTTGACATTTCAACCTTTTTTATGTGTATAATTCTGTGACATTAGTTACATTCACCATGTCATAAAACCATCATCCCTATCCATTTCCAAATTTGTCCATCACTCTCTAAGCAATAGTTTCATCACACCATCCCAAGTAACCACTAATAAACTAGTGTCTATGCATTTGCCTATTCTGGACACGTCATGTAAGTGAGATCATACAATATTTGTACTTTTGTGTTTGACATTTCACTCAGTATAATGTCTTCAATGTTCATCCATGTTGTAGCATTTATGGCTGAATAATATTCCATTGTACATATACACAAGATTTTGTTTATTCATTCTTCTGTTGATAGACTCTTGGATTGTTTCCACCTTTTGGCTATTGTGAATAGTGCTGATAGAAGATCCGTTATAGGGTTTCTGACCATTGTAGGTTGTATTCACAAAGAAGGGAGGTAAAGAGTCAGGATAAATACAAAGAATATGGAAAACCACCCCCACAGCACAATTGTCCTGTCTATTTAGAGGCAAGCCTGCCAAAGGGGAAGGAGGGACATCATAGAATCTGGAGAGAAAACAGTTCCATTAATGCACCATCTTCCCAGGACCAGACAGTTTATGAGAGATTGATGAAAATCTGCAATAACTGCCCTTACCACAGCCTCCATTTCCCAAACTACGTGAATCTCTGCTTTCCTGAATGCAAAACCAGCTGAAGGTATAAGTCATCGGCTGTCTTAGAAAACCCTAAATTACATATATGAATGCATAAAAAAGACATAATATTCCTTCTCAGCATTGTAGGTGTCCTAGGGTAAAATAAAAGCAAGATTATTTTTCACTTTCTTCTAGACCATAAATTGTCACTTACAGCTAGCAAAAAGTGCACCACAAAGATCTGAATTCTGAGAGTGTGTGTGTGAGTGGAGGTTACTCATAGCCAGACTACAATCTCCGGGTGGTGGCCAAGTATGTGTTACATCCTAGGAATGGTGTGTGAGGAGTTTGCCAAGGGATTTATATCTGCCCTGGTGCCAAATATCCTACCAAAAAGTCTGTATTGTAATATTGCCAACCAATCTAATTAAAGAAGAATCCACTGCACGTGGGAAACAACCACATCCATAATTCATCAGCTCTAGGAGCTGGAAGTAACACGGAAACAACTCAAATGAGGAAGAAAAGAATAAAGAAGTGGGGAGTAGGGAGGCCTACAAAGTTTGAGACTGCCTAGGACTTGCTCTGCCTTCAGCCCTGCCTGCCTGTTCTACATGCCATCCACACATCTGTGCCCTACATCCTGGCCAAAGCATAGGCGGCCCACTCCTTTCCAGCACATCTTCTTTCCTGGTCCTGAGGATACTTCCATGACCATCAGAACCTTGCTACCCAACAAGATCTTTTCATGGATAGAACACTGGTCTGTCAGAAGCTGTGTCTCTAATACCTTCTCTTCTATCTTGGAAAGGGATTGTTGACTGTTGTTGGACTATTGCCAGCAGCTGATTGCCCAAGTGTGGTCTTCAAACTACTTTTTCCTAAGTGTTCTTCAGGGTTCTTTATCCTACTCAGTCCTTACAAAAAAACAGTGTCTAATCTGTTGTTTCTGGTATAAATAACAAGGAAAAATCTGCACGAGATGCACTGACATGGTGGTCACAACTATGGACTCAAACATACCAATGATTACAATGATGGTGTTGCTATGAGCAAAGTCAGAGTCAGAGCCAACTTGATAGAAACTAGTACCGACAACAATCAAACCAGATGAATTTTCAACAGTAACTCATCAACTGATACACGTATCATCCTATTTACTCTTCATTCTATTTGCTTTTCATTGCAGTAGAGAGAAGGATCCTTTGGTATAAATAATCCAGATTATCAGACAAAATAGTCTTACATAACCTGACACCTGGCTCTCCTCTTCCATCATCACTGGTCCCCTGTCTCCCACGCTTACATTTTCTAATGCAGTCTTTGTATATATAGTCCTCTCTGTCTGAAACATCCTTCTCCCCCATCTTTTTTGCCTCTACTTACCTGGCTGAGGTCTACATGTCACTCAGCTCAAGGTCCTCTCTGCTTTCATTCATATAAATCCCCATGCTCCTCTTCCCAACTCTCACTTTCTATCTGAATTTGTTGCTCTTTGTTCTGTTCCCAAAGAATCCTGTGTTGTCCCCTATCTTAGCCCCTGTTACATTGTCTGTCATTGTCCTCTTATTTCTCACTCTTCTTCACAATACAGAGAACACCATGAGGGCATAGACTATCTTTGTACACTCTGCATCCCCAGCAATCAGCTCAGTTCTTGACACATAGTGGTTGCATAACCATTGTTGATTAAATAGGCTGAGAAAGACTGAGGCTTCACCAGGTTGAACCACTGAGACTATGGCCCCTAGCTGCCCTTCAGGTCTGGAATCGAACCCACACCTGTGGTTTCCAGCCAAACAAAAGACAGGCATATGAGTTGAACATTTACCTCAAGTAGATACACTCCTTGGAGAGAACAATCATTGAGAAAGAAGGGCTGCGTATGCACAGGAAGACAGCTTAGGGGGCAGGAGTCCATGGATGGATGGACACTGGGAAGAGGTAACTGTGGGGAGGAGGTGGGAGGGGAACTGTTGCATTGTGGTAAACTGTGGTCAATGTCATGAGACAAAGTGTATATGAACTGCTGTATGGAAAGTGAATTTGCTCTATAAATCTTCACCCAAATCACAATAAAATAATAATAATAAAAGACTGAGGCTTCAAACTTTATGATTAGCTTTTAGAATTAGGGTTTGTGGATGTGAATTAAATATTACTCAAAGATGTTGAGACTTTCTAGTGATGGAACCAATCAGACAAGGGCATTTATTTATTTATTTAAACTTTTTATTGTGGTTTGGGTAAACGCTTATAGAGCAAATTAGTTTTCTGTTCAACGATTTATACACATTTCATTTTGAGACATTGATTGGAATCCCCAAAATGCAACAGCACACTTCTCACCTCCTCCCTGAGTTCCCTATTTCCACTGGTCCTTCCTTCCTGGCTTCTGAGCTTTGTTTGGGGGCAAATGCTGCCCTTTTGATCTCATATGGTTGATTGCTCTAAGTAGTGTGTACCTCCTTGGTGTTATTCTTCATTTATAGGACTGTTGTTTGGCTGAAGGCTGATCTACACAGGTGAGTTGAGTTCTAGAATTGAAGGGTATCTAAGGTCCTCAGTCTCAGGGGTTCCACTAGTCTCTATCAGACCAGTAAATCTGGTCTTTTTTTGTTGTTTTGAAAGACTGTCTCCTCTTTCTCCTACAAAGCAGCTGGTGGGTTCAAACTGCCAACCTTTTTGTTGGCAGCCCAATACTGTAACTACAGTGCCACCAGAGCTTCTTAGTAAATCTTTTTTATTATTTGAGTTTTACCCACATTTTCAATGACTCTATCCTGGACCTTCTATTGTGATCCCAATCAGAGTGGTCAGTAGATGGCTAGGCACCATCTAGGTCTTCTAATCTCAGGGTAATGGAAACTGAGGTTCATGTGGTCCATTAGTCCTTTGCACTAATTGTTTCCCTGTGTCTTTAGCTTTCTTCACTCTTATTTGCTCTGCATGGGGAGAGACCAATTATTTGTATCTTAGATGACTACTCAAAAACTTTCAAAATGCCAGTCACTACTGACTGAAGGAGCTCTGGTAGCATAGTGGCTAAAGCACTTGACTGCTAGCCAGAAGGCTGGCGGTTCAAACCCACCAGCCACTCCTCGGAAGGAAGGTTGGGCAATCCTAGTTCCGTAGTGACACTGCCTCGGAAACCCAAGGAGGGGTCACTATGAGTCGGGGCTGACTCGACGGCACATAACAACAACAACAACATTGACCAAAGTAAGATGTAGAATCTTTGTGGACTATGTTATGCCAATTGACCTAGAAGTCCCTGGAGACTTTGGCCCAAGTCCCCAAGCCCAGTGACCCCCAATGTGTTTTGTTATGGCTAAGAAGTTTTCATAATTGTTCCCCCCGTATACATATATATATATATATATATATACACACACACACACACATACACACACCTATATATATACACACACACACATACACACACAAATATGTGTGTGTGTTTGTATATATTTCCATCATATATAAATACACATGCAGAAATATCCTCTACCAAGCCTATATATATATAGTCATAGGTGTAGTCCCATTTGCCTTCCCACACCTGTTCAGTTTGCATATTTATGTATTTACTCATATATTATTGTTGTTACGTTGTTGTTGTTATTTGCCGTCGAGTCAGCCCGACTCATAGCGACACCTCCTTGGGTTTCCGAGGCAGTATCACTACGAAAGTAGGATTGCCCAACCTTCCTTCCGAGGAGTGGCTGGTGGGTTTGAACCACCAGCCTTCTGGTTAGCAGTCAAGTG
>NW_006921626.1:3900969-3931689 GCF_000298275.1 Orycteropus afer afer | reverse complement strand
TTCAAACCCACCAGCCACTCCTCAGAAGGAAGATGGGGCAATCTACTTCTGTAGTGATACTGCCTCGGAAACCCAAGGAGCGGTCGCTATGAGTCATGTCTGACTCAACGGCACATAACAACAACTCCAGTTAATGATTTTCCTTCTCTATCCCTTTCATCCCTTGTAACAATCAAAGAATGTTTTTTTCTGTATGTAAACCTTTTCTTAACTTTTTATAATGGTGGTCTCTCATAAAATATTTATCCTTTTGTGATTGACTTATTTCACTCAGCATGATGTTCATCCAAGTTGTGAGAAGTACCACAGGTTCATTGTTATTCTTTAATGTTGCATAGTATTCCACCATGTGTATGTACCACAGTTTGTTTATCCATTCATCCATTAATGAGCACATAAATTGTTCCCATTTTTTTGTACTGTGAATAATGTCTTGATGAACATGGGTGTGCCTATACGTATTCAAATCATGGCTTTTATTTCTCTAGGATACATACCTAGTGCTGGGATTGTTGGTCACATAGTATCTCTATTTCCAAAATTTTAAGGAAGAACCAGGCCACTTTCCACAGTGGTTGTACCATTTTACAGCCCCACTAACACTATATAATGGTTCCAGTCTCTCCATACCTCACCAGTATTTGTTTTCTCTGGGTTTCATGTTTTGTTTTGTTTGCTTCTAACTTTGCTATTAATGCTGAGGTGAGATGATATCTCATGGTTGTTTTGATTTGCATCTCCCTGGAGGTTGGAAGGCTGAGCAATCTACTTCCATAGTGATACCGCCTCAAAAACCCAAGGAGCACTCACTATGAGTCAGGTCTGACTCAAGGGCACATAACAACAACAATGGCTAAAGAATGTGAGCATTTCTTCATGTTTGTTGGTTGCCTGAATGTCTTCTTTGGTAAGGTGTCTGTTCATGTCTTCTGCCCATTTTTAATTGGGTTGTTTATCTTTTTGTTGTTTAAGTGTTGAAGTTTTCTATAACTTTTAGAGATTAGTCAACAAGGGCATTTATTAAACAACTATTGCCCACAAAACAATGAGTCTGTATTTCACTGACTGCTACATGTTACTTTTTTCATTGCAGAGATTTCAAACTTGTTTATTTTTTGTTTATTCTTTCTTTAATTCACTCCTCACATCACATGAACTATTCTGCTGGGTACACATAGTTATCTAGTCAACCTTGAGAAATAGGACTTAGCTCAAAGATCTCCCAACTCAAGCCACTTTTATTGCTATATCTTTGTGGCCTTAACTTCTCCACCCATCCAGTGCAAAACTTATGTAAAAGGATGATTTGCTGAACTAAAAATGTGTTATTGTTCTCTCTATATTTTCATCTTGCCATGACTACTACCCATCTCAAGCAGGTAGACATACACTTTTGGGCTTCCTTGAGTTAGTGACTTTAGTAGAACTAACTGCAGAACTAAGAGCAGAAACATCTGAAGGCTGAGATAATGCTAAGTATCTAAGAAGAGTTCAAGGAATGGAAAGCTGTTGGAATCCCAAAGTCACCCAGCCAGGTCATGGAAGAGAAGAAATATGCAGGGCCTATGAGCAATGGGAACACTTTCACACTCTGGGGCTTTAGGGGGTACTTGAAGAAGTTGCAAGGCCTTGCCAAGGCATGACATAACAAGACATTTAAGAAAGGTAGCCCTGGATACTCAGAATTCCAGGCTCAGCAGCAAATCCTGCATCCCACATCTAGCAAGGTAGTAGAAACAGCTAGATATCAAGGATCCTTGGGGGCTTGACAACAGATGTCAAGGTAAACATGGGAACCTAGAGATGAGAGACCTTTTACCTATTTTTTTGGCCTCATATAGCCTCCTAGATCCTAATACATCCCTGAGAGAAGAAGGGATATAACTTAATTTTCTAGGGTGGATTGCCATAACAACATACCACAAGTAGATAGTTTTGAAGAACATAAATTTATTTTCTCACAGCCTGCAAGCTAAAAGTTCAAAGCAGAGATCTCTACCATGTCGATTCCTTTTATGGGCCTTTCTCCTAATTTCTGGTGGTCCACCAACAAGCCTTGGTGTTTCTTTGCTTATAAATGAAACTCCCATGCTGTCAGTCTTCCACTACATGTGTCTTTGTGTCTATTCTGCCCTTTTTATGAGACATCACTCACAGATTGTTAGGTTTCAGGCCACCTCCACTCTGATATGACACAACATGTCAAAACATAACAAACATAACACAACAAAAGAGGACCCTTTATTAACATAAAAAAGAAGACCCCCTATTTCCAAACAAGATCATATTTCTAGGTACAAGGGTTAGGACTTCCAACCATTATTTTTGGGGTACACAAGTCAATCCATAACGAGGTCTAACAAGTTACTGAGATAGAATTTCCTACCAGCAAGACAAATGGGAAGCCTTAATATAAGGAAATAAAAAGCAAATTGTTCTTGCCATCTGAACTTGCAGAGTAAGATTCATGCCCATTGCATATAATTTGACTGATAAGTTTTAGTCTACCAGTTTCCTCTAGAAACCTAATTCTGCCCCCTATTCAAAATTCTAAGTAAAGAATTCTAAGTAGGTCCCCACTTCCTGGCTCTTGGTTAGATCCCTGGAAATGCCCTTGAATGAAACGATATTTTTTTTAAGTACCAACAGAGCATAAAACATACAAGTACAATATAACCTGTGAGTGTGAAGTAGAATTTACACTTAAACAATGTATATTTATGATGTTCTTCTCCTTCCTCCGTTGGGGAACAGGACCACTTCTGTATACTTAATCAGAACACATTTTAAATCACACCATGCAACAGGCTTTGTGGCAATCTATGATGGCCAAAGTATATAAAATATGATGAAGTTAAGAAGTTGCAGCTGAACCAACAATATATCCTCCTGGAAGGGAGACATTAAATAAATCTTCACTGCTTTTTGATAGCCTATTAAAGTTCCTTAAGAGCTCCAGTACATTTGACTATATTTTTTAACATTAATGCATTAAACAAGCTTTTGTAATCATAAATATAACACTAAGAAAAGCAAAAACAAAGAATTAGCAATTAAATATGTCTCTGGTTGGGACTAGCCAATGAGAAGGACCTTCCTCCAAAGGGAAGTAAAGGATTACATAAAAAGCCAGGTTATATAGGAATCATTTTTTTTATTTCTTTATCCATTTGTGGGGATTTATGGTCTAGGTTTTATTCTGGCTTTGAGGCAGAGGGGTAGGAGAGTAACACCTTCTGATAAAGACGATCGTTTTTTCTTGATCACATAATATCTCCAACAGAAACACAGGAGGAGAAATTTTACTTTACCCTGAAGGTAAACTTAGTTCCATTAATTATGTAAATAGTTTGATAGAATAATTTATAGTTCTATTTATATAATAGTTTTGGTTTGGGTTTTGGTTTTTACTCTGAACTTATTAAAACCAAGAAGGTCAGCAAACAATATGTAAGTGAATAAAAACTCATTCCATATGCATATTTCCTCATAATATGTCACTAAAACAAGCAATCATCTAAGTGTATAATCAAAGGAAGTGAAATGCTAAAAACAAATGTCCAGTAAGCTGTTTGGCATCTCAGTCAGGACCTCTTGAGTGGTAGACATTGGATAGAATAAAATATCCAAACTTCTTATGTGCATCAGCAAAATTTGTATAACCAACTTTCTTTTCTCACTTTTATTATCATGGAAAGGTATTTACTACAACTAGATATCACAGAACTTAGGCACATATTTTGACAGCCAGAACAGTTCAAAATACTGAAGTAGATTCTTAAAGAATTGTGGTACAAGGTTGGAGTAAGGTCAGAGGTGGTGCCAGCTTATAACAAGCTTAAAATCTGCTTAAAAAAAGAAAGAGAGAGAGCTTGGAAGAAATATAAATTTATCTGGCCAAAAAGCACAAACAAATCATATTTTTTTAATCTTTTTTTTTTTTAATTGTGCTTCAGGTGCAAGTTTACAGAGCAAAGTTTGTTTTACATTCAACATTACTGTACATTTAGTTTCACTCCCCATTTACCATCCCCAGCCCTAACTCTGTCTCCTCTCCTCCCTACCCAGCACCCCCCCTCCCCGCCCCTCATAGTTATGCACTCGTGTGTGTCCTGCATTTCCTCAGTTGGAATGTTGCCCCTCAGGTGCCCTGTGGGGGATCGATTGCTCCAAGGGATGCATTTCCATAAAGTATGTGGGTGCGCCACCCTGGGTTGAGTGGTCTGAATGTACATCCTGTTTACTGTTGGGCTGAGAGCCAGCCCTTGGGAGTGAGTTTTTTTCCAAGCCCAGAATGTAGAATGTATCCCAGGGCCATAGTATTAGGGGTCTCACCAGACTCCATCCAACCAGTAATTCTGGTCATTATTGAGACAAACAAATCATATAGTAGAGCGTTCAAATTAACTTAGCTTGACTAATACAACTAAGTGGCAAGATGGGACATGGAACTGAATGAGTAATATAGAGATCCTTGCCTGAGACAGGGGCATCTCTTAGGGCAGGCTAAGGGTAAAGGAGTTGGAGGGACTGCCCAGAACATAATTAAATGTTGAACTTGTGAATTTTGGGGGAAAAGAACACAATAGCTGTCATTAGCCCACCACTACCAGTTACCATAGAGTCAATTCCAATTCATAGCGACTCCACCTGTGTCACAGAAGAAGTGTGCTTCATATAGTTTCCAATGACTGATTTTTTGGAAGTAGATTGCCAGACCTTTCTTCTGAGGCACTTCTGAGTAGACTTGAACCTTCAACCTTTCAGTTAGCAGCAAGTATGTGTTAAATGATTGCATCACTTAGAGACTTCCTTAAGATCCCCCCCAAAAAAAAAACTCTGCCATCAAGTCGATTTTGACTCATAGCAAACCCCTTTGGGTCCAAGGTAGTAAATCTTTACAGAAGTAGATTGTCCAGTCTTCCTTCTGTGGTGTAGCTGGTGGGTTTGAACTGCCAACCTTCCGGTTCACAGTCAAATGTCTGAGACACTATGACCATGGAAAGCATAAAAGACTTGTCAAGCCATAGAGGTCAGGGAAAGGGACTGAAAAAGGAGATGATTGAAAAGAATATCATGCTGTTGTGGAAAGAGCAATAGCCTGGTTGTCAGGAAACTTGAGTTCTAGACCCAAAGGTTATTAGTATTAGCTGTCTTAGAGCCCTTCAGCAAGTCACTGAACTCATCACGGTCTGAATATCCTGGTCTACACAACAGAAGTATGGGGTAATTGCCCTGCTTTCCAACATGTATGTCATAAAACACTAAACACACATTTAAAAAAAAAAAAGTTTCAAGAAACTTTTTCATATAAATACTGTGTAGTTATAGCTATTCGAAAAATTCTGTATGTTTTGGTCCAGTCTTAAAGCTTCACAATGCATATTAGGATAGAAATCTACTTAAGACAGTTTAACCCAGTGTTTCTTAAGCTCACTTGACCACAGGGAACATGTTTTTCCCTGCAACATGTATTACAATAAATTGCATACTTTGATATTGCAGACATATTTGATATCAGACTATTTCCAAGTTTAAAATTCCATGTGTCTTCAAATGGAGAAGCAGAGACTAGGTTGAAAGTCCAAAGTTACAATTCCTATATTAACTCAGGACTGCCAGATTCAGAAGAGGACATGGAACGAAGGATATCATTGTTCATGTCAGAAGGATCTTGGATGAAAGTAGAAAATACCAGAAAGATGTTTTTGTGTTTTATTGACTTGTGTTTTATTGACTATGAATAGACATTTGACTGTGTGGATCATAACACATTATGGATAACATTTTGAAGAATAGAGATTTCAGAACACTTAATTGTGTTCATGAGGACCCTGAACATAGACCAAGAGGTAGGAGTTCAAATAGAACAAGGAGATACTAACTACATGGTTTAAAATCAGGAAAGATGTGCTTTGGGGTTGTATCCTTTTACCATACTTATTTAATCTGTATGCTGAGCAATAATCCAAGAAGCTGGACTATATGAAGAAGAACAAGACATCAGGATTGGAGGAAAAGTCATTAACAACCTGGAATATGCAATTGACACATCTTGGCTTGCTAAAAGTAAAGATGACTTGAAGCACTTACTGATAAAGATGAATGACTACAGCCTTCAGTATGGATTATACCTTAATACAAAGAAAACAAAAATCTTCACTAGTGGACCAATAAGAAACATCATGATAAATGGACAAAATATTGAAGTTGTCAAGGGTTTCATTTTACTTGGATCCACAATCAATGTCCATGTAAACTGTAATCAAAAAATCAAACCACATATTTCTTTCGGCAAATCTCTTGCAAAAGACCTCTCTAAAGTGTTATAAGTTGCTCTGGAAGCGTAGTGCCTAAGGCACTTGACTGCTAACCAGAAGGCTGGCGGTTCAAACCCACCAGCCACTCCTCGGAAAGAAGATGGGGCAATCTACTTCCATAGTGATACTGCCTCGGAAACCCAAGGAGGGGTCACTATGAGTCGGGTCTAACTCCACGGCACATAACAACAACAACAAAGTGTTATTTAAAAAAAAAAAAAAACCACTAAATGCTCCTGACCCAAGCTATGGTGTTTACAATCACCTCACATTCATGAAAAAGCTGTATAGTGAATAAGACAGACTGAAGAAGAGTTGATGTATTTGAATTACGGTGTTGACAAAGAATATTGAATATACCACGGACTGCCAGAAGAATGAACAATATGTGTTGGAAGAAGTACAGCCAGCATGCTCCTTAGAAGAGAGAATGATGAGACTTTGTCTCAATTACTTTGTCTCAAGTACTCAAGTACCCTGGAGAAGGACTTCATCTTGGTAAAATAGAAGGTCAGCAAAAAAGAAGAAGATCCTCAACAAGATGGATTGAAACAGTGACTGCAACTACAGACTCAAATGTAGCAACAATTGTGAAGATGGTGCAGGACTAGGCAATGTTTTGTTCTGTTACACATAGGGTTGCAATGAGTTGGAACAGACTCAAGCCCACAAAGCAACAACAAAATTAACCTTGAAATTACTTTACTTTGCTTTTAAAGTCAGTAACAATTGATGCTTAATGATCATCATACATTTATTGAGTATCACCAGAGCACATTGCTAGAGACCAGAGCTGCAGATAAAAAGACAATATATTAATAATGAGGATTATTAAAATTTACTACTACAACTATAGTGGGAAATTCAGAACAGACTGACATATTACCAATATAACTCTGGTTACATAAACAAAATAATCAAAAAAGGAGAGAAACAATCAAGGATCTTCATGAGATTCTTTGAGAAACTTTTCTATAAAAGAACATGAAGGTGCTCTTAAAAAAAAAAAAGTTAAGTTTAAAAGAAGATTTGTTAAAAAAAAAAAAAAAACATGTTCTATAATAGTTTCTGCTATTGTCTTTAAAAGGTAGGGGGAAAAAAAAGATTTTGGGTTTTTTTATAAATACAAAATTCAAAAAGTTTCCTGACTTTTCAGCAGACACATTGGAAAAGTCTGAGTAAGGAATCCACCCCCTGACTCTAAGCCAGGTAACTAGTTCCCCAGTAAGTGACTCACAGCCCCCAGCCTCTTTGCACTGATCCATCCATTCCACAAAGGCTGTGCCCTGATTCTCTTCA
Organism: Orycteropus afer afer; assembly: GCF_000298275.1. Classification (NCBI taxonomy): domain Eukaryota; kingdom Metazoa; phylum Chordata; class Mammalia; order Tubulidentata; family Orycteropodidae; genus Orycteropus; species Orycteropus afer. The sequence continues at coordinate 3,924,070 of NW_006921626.1, read as the reverse complement.
AAGTAAAAACCAGTTGCTGTCGAGTCGGTTCCAACTCATGGTGACTCCATGTATATCAGAGTGTAATGGTGAGTGCATATTTATTGTTTACATTAAAGGTTATTCAAAATACTTTTTTTTTTAATTCCTTAACATTCTTAACCTCCTCTTCTACATGGATTTGTGTTGAAACCATGTGAACTGAAGTTCCTTTCTTTTTCCCAATCTGTTCTTGAGCATCCCACTTCCTTGAGCTGTGCTGATACACACCATCGTCACATTCTCAGCTTTATCTCAAAGGCAGTTTCATTTGCTCTCTGCCCCTGTTAAGCACTCTGCTCCAGTTCTACCACCAATTTCAGTAGGAAAAGCAGAGCAGATATCCCTATAGAACACTGTCATCACCTCATAAGGCCTGCAGCCTGGAACATAAAATACTTCCGATTTCTCAGTTCTCTCTCAGCCTGACGGATTACAAGTAGGGCACTTAAAATCAAAAGCCAAGAGGGGCCAAACCACGACTTTGAATGAGAAGTGGAAGCAGAAGCCGTGAACTACTTCCAAAAATCAGGTGTTATAAAGACAAAAATCTAAATGCCCTGGAGAGAATGTAGGTCTAGTTTTCAGAGTGTTCCCAAATATGAAGAGGAAGAAGTAGGCCTAGGTTTGAAATATGACTTCAAAGCATGTGCCTTTTGATTTAGTGTGAAATGAAATAAAAAACAAGATACAAAAGCTTAGGGAGACTGCTCAATTGTCATCTTATCTACCACCTACAGAAGTCCAGAGTATTTCTTCTTTACAATCCTTCCAACCCACTAATAGGCCAAGTAGAGTTCAGGCTGCAGGAAATGCAGTTTCCCACATCACAAGATGCTGAAATCTCAGCTCTAGAAGGAGGCTCCCAAAGCCAGGCCCCTCAGCACTTCCCTAATGGAACTCATCAGTTACCCAAATGCATCATTGTTTCACCAGAAGAAAATCTATGAGTAAGTTTCAAAATTGTGAAGATTGACTTATTTGCTCTCCTACTCACCATTCTCAAGGTCATGGCTATCCCTGTACCAGTTAATCACTTGTATGATGTAGAAGAGGGTCCAACTTTCTCTGCAACTGCTCAACTGTGGTAGTTAAGGTTATGTATCAACTTATTTGGGCCTGGTTTTGAGTGGCTGGGCAGATGGATGTAGTTATTCCCCATGATGAGACTATAATCAACTCCATGATAGAATCTACTTGAGCAGCTGAGTAGCTGCCTTAGGGATGTGGTCTGCTCTCAGTATATAAGAAGAAGCTTTGAGGAAGGTCTCTCAGCTGTTTGGCATGCTTGGACCCTGCATGTAGCCGAGACTTTATTCAGCAGCCATTGTCTGCTAATCTTAAGATTGTTCCTGTACTTGTTCCTGATATGTTGTTTGATAATCTTGGGACTGTGTCATTTTACTTGTTGACTTTGAGTTTGTCAGCCTCAAAAGCCAGCAGCTGCCTGAGTGAAGAGACACCACCAGCTTCAGTGGGCCAGGATCAAGAGGCAGACCTGAAGCCCAAGGTCAAGGGGCCTTCACCTAGCCCCTAGAGCTGCACATTGAACTCAGACTTCTAGCCTCCAAAATTGTAAGAGAATAAAGTCCTATTTGTTAAAACCCCGAGTTATGGTATTTTCTGTTAGAGCAGCACTAGAGAACCAAAACATCAACAAATAGAGCAAGCTCTCTTTACTTACCATCTCCCTTGCTTCTTAATCAATACAAAGAACAAGATTAATGTCCCTTGAATCTTACATTCTAAGTTGAGAAATCAGTTTAACATCTTCAAAGTTATCTACTTGAATAATTGCCAATTTTATCTATTCTTTCTTTTTGCAATTGGCATACATTCACACCGAGCTCCAGATTTGGCCTATACCATTGTTTGTCCTGTTAGACTGATTGCATCTCAGTTACAGTCCACCCATATTATTACATTTAGAGTCTATTCCTCCTTTAGCAATTTTCTTAGACTCCTACTAGGGAATTGCAGAATCCTAAGCTTTATGACTAAGTCCACCATATACTGTTTCTGAATGTGAAATTTCCATCTTTCCTCCCTACACAGCTAAATATCCAAAAGGCCTCTCAAATTGGTTGAAGTCACAAATCTTCCTTGATTTTTTTCCTGCCTATGAGTAGAATAATGGGGAAGGGGGGGTTTGAGGAGTAACAAAGCAGGAAATATATTCTTCCTAGGTAGACTTTATGTCTTCTGTTAGACCAGACCTCACAAACTCAACATCTACAGAGGCCAGGCAGGTGAAAACGAGTGAGCAGAGCAAGTATAAAGACTAAGAGTGGGGGAGATTGGGGCAACCAGGTGAGTGCCTGCACAACTCCCACACCTTCCCATCTGTTTAGCTCCAGCCAATTGTTTGAGAGAAGTGCAGACCCAGGGTGAGGAGGTCTTTATTTTTCATAAGACAACCCAAGTCTGGATTTTTTTAATGTGAAATATCCTAATTCTTAGATGTTGGCAACTAATTAAAAACATTTCAAAACAGTGTGAAGGCCAAGGAAAACAAGTCCATGGGCCAGACATGGCCTGTTCACCATGTTTTGTAAGCTCTGTAATAGCCTAGTGAGCTATTTACATTCACTGAGACAGTTGGAGTGCATAAAGGAAGAAAGAGAAATGGCATATCTTTCTGCCTTCACATGGAGGTTTAACAACTTGGGTGGAGAAAAGGTAGAAAACACTACTAGGCAAACAGCCAACACAATTGGCCCAAGCCTATTGGATTGACATTTATTCGATTTTGTCCAAGAAACAATGGATCTCCTTAAAATAAGTTAGGAGATGGAACTGAAAGTCTAATTTAAAGAACATACCAGTAGAAACAGAAAAATAATAAGTACATGTGTTTCCATTCTAGAATTAAAAAAAAAAAAAAAAAGTTAAATTGGGATGACTTGGACTCATGGCAAGGCAACCCTGTGTATGTCAGAGGACAGCTATGCCCCATGGAGTTTTCAATGGCTGACTTTTCAGAAGTAGATCACCAGGACTTTCTTCTGAGGTGTGGTGACTGAACTCAAATTTCCAACATTTGGGTTAGTCACTAAGCATGTTAACCATTTCCACCACCCAGGGACTCCATTCTCATTATTCTAGTAGGAAGATATGAAACCAAATGACATTGAGATTTCAGGTCCCAGTTTTTCCAGGAAACAAAGAAGAATGATGAGATATCAATGACCAATGACCAGTTATTTGGACAATAATGAAGTGAGTGACAGAACAAGCTCAATTACCAGCATAGATCTTTGTTATTGTTGTTGTTGTTAGGTGTCATTGAGTCATCTCCAACTTATAACCACCCTATGTACAGCAGAATGAAACACTGCCCAGTCCAGTCACAGCTCCATGATCCTTGCTACATCTGAGCCCATCACTGTAGCCACTGTATCAATCCATCTTGTTGAGGGCCTTCCCCTTTTTCATTGACCCTCTACTTTACCAAGCATGATATCCTTCTCCAGGGACTGGTTCCTTCTGATAACATGACCAAAGTAGGTGAGAAGAAGTCTGGCCATGCTCGCTTTCAAGGAACATTCCGGCTGCACTTCTTCCAGGACAGTTTTGTTAGTTCTTTTAGCAGTCCATGCTACTTTCAGCATAGATCTTAGTGCAGACAAAATAGACTCCAGGGAAGACACTATCACAGCCCATTTCCCCTTGCATTCTTCTCTATTGACTAACCATGGTCAAATAGCCTAACCTGTTTAAATGAACAAAAGTAAAAAGGAAATCCTCTATCTATCTATCTCAACTGAGCCACTGTCCACATCAGTGCATCAGCTAGCTCTACATTTGAGGAACATAGTGATGGATTCTTGTGGACCAAAAGGAGAGACTATGTACAGAACTGAAAAATAATATTTGCTAATTTACAACTATTAATTAACCACCCTTGTCACCAAGCCAAGCACTCCAGCACATGTTTAACATTTTTCCCCAATGTAGTTTCCAACTTCTTCAGGAAGGGAGTTGCAGAGAACACAGCGTATGTGCACGGTGCTTCAGGGACCAGGTTGAGGAACGCACAACTGGTCTTCAGGCTTCAGATTTGCACAAACCGTCTTGGCTGCCCCCTCACCGAGACAATGCCCTGCATTCACTCCAATCTTACAAACTCCAATACTGTGCTGAGGAGCAGGGGGAAAAAAAAAAAACTAGACTTGAATTGAGCATAAATTGGTATTCACTAAATGCCACTTCTGAATTTACTGCAGCTTTTGCCTTTGGAGGGAATTGCCAAGGTGCTCATAAAAGGAGAAATGATGAATATTCAGGATGTCTTTTGAATCCATTAGGCAGCCAGGGGATGAGGTCTCCATATGTAGGCCTCTGGTTCTTTCCTTAAGCTGTGAAGGAGGCTGCCAAAATGGCTATCTACAGAAAAAAATGGGCCCTACATTTGCCAATGGGGAGAAAGTCTAAACTCCAAAGGTCAAGTCCATGGAAATAAACCTGGTTTAGGAGTTTTGCAAAGGAAGAGATCTATAAATTTTGGATTTCTGGCCACAATGAATGAGGGATATGTCTGTCTGTTTATAGAAACACTGATCAAAATATAGTGGCAATCTATTCATCTTATTGTCACCTTTTGCTTCATAGGATCAGATATACTGCAGATCTAACTGTGTTCATCTCACACCACAAAGTCCCAATAAGACAGTCTATACAAGGGTCTCCTGTGGGTTGTCAGCTGACCTGACCAGAAGCAGAATTATTTGGGCATCCCTGAAGACTGCAAACTATTTTTTTCCAAGTTTTCTTACTAAAAATTTTCTCTTGCAAGGTATATGGGGAAGAGAGGAAGTGTGGGTTCTTTATGCTAAAAAGAATTTTTTTTTTAATTGTGATTTGGGTGGAAATTTACAGAGTAAATACACTTTCCATACAGCAGATCACATACACTTTGTCTCATGACATTGACCATAATTTAGCACAATGCAATATCTCCCCTCCCACCTCCTCTCGATAGTTACCTCTTCCCTGTGTCCATCCCTCCATGCACTCCTACCCCCTGAGCTGTCTCCCTGTGCATTACAGTCCTTCTTTCTCTCTTGCTTGTTTTCTCCAAGGAGTGTACCTACCTCAGGTAAATGCTTAACTGATATGCCTGTCTATTGTTTGGCTGGAAGGCACAGGTGTGCGTTCAATTCCAGACTTGAAGGGCAGCTAGGGGCCATAGTCTCAGTGGTTCCACCAGGCTTGATCATGTCAACAAAACTGTTCCCCGCTTTTTTTTTTTCTTTTTTCAAATGATTTTGAGTTTTGTTCCACATTGTTCCCCCCATCTATCCAGGATCTCCTACAAAGATCCTCTTCCAAGTGGTTGACAGTAATAGCCGAGCAACATCTATTTCTTCTGTTCTCATACTCGTATAGGCTGCAGATCAGATGGTGTACCAGTTGCTATGACTAATTGTTTCCATGAATTTTGATTTTCTTCATTCTTTTTGGCTCTGGACGAGGAGAGACCCATCATTGCATCTAGATGGCAGCTTGCTAGCTTTTAAGATCTCAGTCGCTACTCGCCACAGTAGAAGGTGGAACAATGTTTTGTGTAGTATGTTATGCCAATTAAGCTTGATGTCCTCTGTGACTATGGTCCCGAGCCCACAGGTTCAACAACTCAGTCCCTCTGGGTAGCTGGCTGTGGCCAAGCAGTGACTACAACCTTGCCCCTTGTCAGCCCCATTATGCACCTGGGAATTCAGATCATACACATAAGGTTATTGGGCCACTGTCTGCCAACCCAATACATGTTCTTGGGTGCACTCTCCACTTCATATACATACCTAATATTTTAGCCTGTCCACCCATCTATCCACCCATATACCCATGTTTGCCTTCACTGACCACACCATACTATATGTGCTAAAGGGTTCATCTTTGTTTTCTGTACTTCCCACGTACCTTGCTATGTCTTTCTCTTCCTCAAAATCACTATATTGATCACTCACATTTAGTACATTGCCCTTTTCTTCACCCAAATCAAAACTTATCTCTATCTAACAGTATTCCCTCCCCTCCCCTCCCACCCCTGGTAACCAACAAAGAAAATGACCTTCCATAGATAAGCATTTCCTTGAGTATTACAATAACGGACTAATGCACTATTTGTCCTTTTGTGATTGACTTATTTCACTCAGCATAATGTCCTCCAAGTTCATCCACGTTATGCGGTGTTTTGCAGATTCTACATTATTCTTTAGCATTGCATAGTATTCCATTATGTGTATGTACCATAGTTTGGTTATCTATTCCTCAGTTGATGGACACCTAGGTTGTTTCCATCTTTTGGCTATTGTAAATAGTGCTGCGATGAACATGGGTGTGAATATGTCTGCTCTTGTCATGGCTCTCACTTCTTTAGGATATATACCTATAATGGAATAGCTGGGTCAAATGGTATTTCTAGTTCCAACTTTTGAAGGAATCGCCATACTGCTTTCCACAATGGTTGTACTATTTTACAGTCACACCAGCAGTGTATGAGAGTCCCAATCTCTCCACATCCTCACCAGCATTTGTTATTTTCTCTCTCGTTGAACTTTACTACTAGTGCTGGAGCAAGATGGTATCTCATGGTTGTTTTGATTTGCATCTCTCTAATAGCTAATGATCATGAGCATTTCTTCATATGTTTGTTGGCCACTTGAATATTCTCCTTGGTAAAGTGTCTATTCATGTCTTCTGCCCATTTTTTAATTGGATTGTTTGTCTTTTTGTTATTGAGGTGTTGGAGTTTTCTATAAATTCTAGAGATAAGTCACTTGCCAGATATGTCATTACCAAATATTTTTTCCCAATCTGTAGGTTCTCTTTTGACTCTTTTGGAGAAGTCTTTGGAGGCACACAAAAATTTAACCTTTAGAAGGTCCAAATCATCTGGTTTCTCTTCTGCTGTTTGTGCATTTTGAATTACGCTTGATAGTCTATTTATGCCATATATTAGGGCCCTTAAATTTGCCCCTAGTTTTTCCTTGAGGAACTCTATAGTTTTGGGTTTCACATTTAAGTCTTTGATCCATCTGGAGTTCTTTTTCGTGTATGGTGTGAGGTACAAATCTTGTTTCATTTTTCTGCAAATGGATCTCCAGTTTTGCCAGCACCATTTATTAAACAAACATTCTCTTCCCCATTTAATGGATTTTGTCCCTTTGTCAAAAATCAGCTGAGCATAGGTCGATGGATCTATTTCTGGGTTCTCAATTCTATTCCATTGGTCTATGTATCTGTCATTAAACCAATACCAGGTAGTTTTGACTACTGTGGCTGTAGGTTCTGAGATCTGGAAATGTGAGCCCTCCTTCTTTGTTCTTCTTCTTCAATAGTGCTTTGCTTATCCGAGGTCTCTTTCCTTTCCATACAAAGTTAGTGATTGGTTTTTCCATATCCCTAAAGAATGTTGATGGGATTTGGATTGGGATTGCATTGAATGTATAGATTGCTTTGGGTAGAATTGACATTTTCACAATGTTCAATCTTCCTATCCACAAGCATGGAATTTTCTTCCATTTATGTAGATCTCTTATGATTTCTTGAAGTAGTTTTTTATGGTTTTCTTTGTAGAGGTCTTTTGTGTCCTTGGTAAGATTTATTCCCAAGTATTTTATTTTTTTGGTAGCTATTGTAAATGGTATTGAATTCCTTATTCCTTCTTCAGTAATATCTTTGCTGGTGTAGAGGAATCCAACTGATTTTTAGATGTTGATCTTATATCTTGCCATAATGCTAAATCTCTCAATTAATTCCAGTAGATTTTTGACTGAGTCTCTTGAGTTTTAAGAAATAATTTAGCCCTGACCATCAAATCCAGGAGCACTGAGCATAGATCAATCAGTCTCTAGGAAAACAGAATTTATGAAAAAGGGATCATGAAATTCACTACCATCAGTTTCCCTACCTTTAAAATAAAGGAATGGAGTCATACTCAAAGCAACAAGCGTTAATTAGAGCTTTCTCATGTACTGGGCCTGGGATTGAAGCTCCCTTTTTTGTCCTCCAGGCACTGACACTTTAGCAGAGGAGAAGTGAAAGGTAGTTTTTAAGTAAAAGGTAAAGAGAAGTTTAATTTTAACACAATGTCAAAAGTTACATTCAAGTGCTTTGTCCACTCAAACAAGAGAGTGATTAATTTTGGCAGGGAGGGATGGGGAGGATAATCAGAAATAGAAAATTATGGAGGCAAGGAGACATTTGAGCTGAGTCTTCAAGGAGAAGTTCAGCAGGGAGAGAAAAAATGAGAAAGCATCCCAGATAGAGGGCCCTGCAGGGATCAAAGCTGGGGGTATAAAAGCACAAGAAGGAATGAGTAAACAGGTAGATAGGCCTCTAATTATTTTTCAGGAAACAGACCATTAACCTTCAGGAGAAGTGTGTGAGCATTCCAGGTTTCTTAACCAAGAACTAGAAAATATAGTCATGTATCAACAAAGTCCATTCCAGAAATTGCACTCCTTGTTTTTTTGTTTTGTTTTGTTTTTTTGTTTTTTTGTTTTTTTTTATAATTTTAAGTGATAGGAAAAAAACTGAACTGCCTAAAAAAGGTCTTGCTCTTAATGGTCTCAATTCGGTGCTGTTTTAGTGACCAAAAGTGAAATTGGTGGTGGTCAGTGGGATTACCGCACAGGGCCCCAAGTAAGCTGTGTATCACAGTCATCTTTACAGGACCTTCTTATTAGGGAAGATCAAAGTCAGCCCATGATGAAGACAGGGTGGAGCCCTTCAATGGGCCTCAGGCACAGGCCACCTTGTCCAAGAACACACAGATGTCATAGACACCAGGTTCTGCTTCTATACATACTATGCTCTCAACTTCTATATACCCAAGAAATGGCTATTATTCTCTATTCCCTCCATTTTGTCTGTTCTTTTAATATCACAGAAAAGTCTGGAACAAAAATAAATCAAACATCAGAAACATGGAAAAATATTGTCATCTGAGCACCTCCCTGATTTCACTTTATCTTCACTACAACTATGGGAAATACAAGTAGAGCAGATGCAGAAATTAAGGCCCAGAAAGGTGAAGTGATTTCTCTAAAAGCTCAAGGCAAGCCAGCAAACTAGCTGCCCATGAACTGAGTCCAATTCATGGAGACCCCAGTGTATGAGTAGATCTGTGCTTCATAGGATTTTTAATGGCTGCTTTTTCAGAAGTGGATCACTAGGTCTTTCTCCTGAGGTACCTCTAGGTAGACTTGAACCTCCAACCTTTAAGGTAGCAGCCAAGTCCCTAAACATCTGAGCCATGTAGAGACTCCAATGTAGGCTAAATGCCTGCCTAATCTAATTCTCCTGCCCACACACACACTCAAACTTGTCACCTCTTAAAGCAACAGGTAGATTATAGAAAAACTTTCTGAAGAGATACTAATGGGTAGCAACATATAGTTTTAAGAAATGTCATGAAGAATTAGAGGATCAATAGAAATGTAAACACTGTACTGTGAATATTAAGGTAGTCCTTCATGATATGGAACATTTTTAAATAGACTGAATATACTATGACTTAATATATATTTTATGTCACATTCAAAATTTAATATATGAAAAGCACAGTTGCTGAAAGAAATAAATTGGTAAGTAGACCTCATCAAAGTTAAAAAATATTTATTCTGCACAAAATACTGTTAAGAAAATAGATAGCAGCCCAGTGCTTAACCACTGTGCCACTGGGGCTCCCTATAAACCTATTTGAATGGCTAAAATTGCAAAAACAACAAACAAACAAACTGGCAACATAAAATGTTGTTGAGGATGAGAAACAACAGAAACTCTCATTCATCACTAGTGGGGATGCAAAACGGTACAGTCACTTTGAAAATGATTTGGCAGTTTCTTAAAAGTTAAACATATAGTTACCATACAACCTGCCAATCTCAATTGAAGGTATTTACCTATGTGAATTGAAAACTTATGTTTATATAGAAACCAGAATGTGAATGTTTACTGTAGTGTATTTATAATTCCCAAAAACTAGAAGCAGCCCAGATGCCCTTTAACAAGTGAATGGATAAAATAATTTGTGGTATACCCGTACTATGATATGTTGGTATCATTGTTGTTAGGCGCCATTAAGTCAGCTCTGACTCATAGCGACCCTATGTACAGCAGAACAAAACACTGCCTGGTCCTGAGACATCTTCACAATCTTTGCTATGCTTGAGCCTACCGTCACAGCCACTGTGTCAGTCTATAGTATTGAGGGTCTTCCCCTTTTTCACTGACCCTCTTCTTTAATGAGTATGATATTCTTCTCCAGGAATTGGTCCTTTCTTATAGCATGACCAAACTACAAGAGACAAAGTCTGGCCATTCTCACTTCAAAAGATCATTCTGGCTGTACTTCCTCTGAGACAGACTTGTTCATTCTTCTAGCAGACCATGACACATTCAATATTCTTTGCCAACACTACAATTCAGATGCAAAATTTCTTCATTTTTCTTTATTCATTGGCCAGTTCTCACATGTATATGAGGCTATTGAAAACACCGTGGCTTGGCTCAGATGCACCTTAGTCTTCAAAATAACATTTTTGCTCTTTAACACTTTAAAGAGCTCTTTTGTAGCAGATTTACCCAATGCAATACATCCTTTGATTTCCTGACTGCTGCTTCCATGGGCATTGATTGTGGATCCAAGTAAAATGAAATCCTTAACGTCAATCTTTTCTCCATTTATCATGATGCTTCTTCTTGGTCCAGTTGGAAGGAGTTTTGTTTTCTTTGTGTTGAGGTATAATCCTTACTGAAGGCTGTAGTCTTTGATCTTCATCAGTAAGTGCTTCAAGTCTTCTTCACTTTCAGCAAGTAAGGTTGTATAACCTGAATATTGCAAGTTGTTAATGAGTCTTCCTCCAATCCTAATGCTACATTCTTGTTCATGTAGTCCAGTTTCTCAGATTATTTGCTCAGCAGACAGATTGGGTAAATAGGTGAAAGAATACAATCTTGATGCACAACTTTCCTGATACTATGATATATGATGTATGATATAACCTTACTAAAGGGGGTGGGGGAAAGGAGAGCTTACCTGAAAACGTTGGAAAACAGTTTTTGACAGAATACCTTAAGATTGAAGTGAAAAGAATTGCACATAAGCACTATAGTTGGAAAATGTTTTTCTCATAGGAGTATAAGTAAACAATTTTAAAACTATTTCTTTGAAACTACATGTATACAAAAAAAACTTTTGTCATTGAGTCTATTGTAAATAAAATATAATTAATTTTTATTTAAATAAAGAATAATTATTTTTGCTGTCAGATACAGAGACGTAGATATGTGAATAGACACAGGCTAGTATAGATCCATATATTGTCTAGCTGTACTCTTTCAGAGGTGTTAGAAGTAGTGAAACCTCAGTAACAATGATCACACCTAGCACCCAAATCTTGGTTTCTGGATACCATTCTCCAGTAAAAAGAACCAGATATTCTTGGAGAAATGGATGATTATAGAGCTGGAAAAGATGAGTCTGGACTATCTTATAATGCCAAAAATTAAGCAAATGCTGAAAAATAAAGGATAGGGTATATCAAAAAGACACAGGTGCTAACATAAAAGAGTTCACAAAGAATAACAAAATAAAAAACAATTGCGCATTTGTGTATTGTATCATGACCTAAAAAATGAAATAAATATCCAGAAATTCATACTGATTAAATAGATGATTAAGTAAATAAATGGAGGAAGGACAAATCTTCCTGAAGGATGAATTCTAACTCATAAAATTAGAAGCAATAATGGAAATAGAAAATCATAATAACACTACAGTAAGACTTAAAGGCAACAGAGGTAAATATAATTATGTACACAATCCTACAATTAACAGTAATAAAAATAATCTAATAGTGGATACATATATAGACACACAACCTTAACAGGTGTGGGAAAGAGAAAGGAACTGTACCTATGATTATATACAGGTTTGTTAGAGGATATTTCTACATATGTATTAGTATGTGCTGCAAATATATGTATGAATTTAGTAGAGCATACAGAAGAGCAAAGTTATGAAAACTTCTTAGCTATAACCAAAAACCTTGAGGAAATGAGTCAGTTGGCCAGGGGCTTCAGGACCACAGTTTTAGGGGACATCAAGGTCAATTGGCACAACATAGTCCACAAAGAAAATGTTCGACATCCTACTTTGGTGAGTATACCAAGTTGGGTCTTAAAAGCTTATGAGGAGCCAGACAAGGTACAAGTACTTGTTTATCCCCATTCAGAGTAAAGAAGAGTGAAGAAAATCAAAGACACATAGACACAATTAGTCCAAAAGACTAATGGACCATGTGAACCTCAGCTTCCATGACCACAAAACTAGAAGAACTACATGGTGCCCAGCTACCACCACTGACTGCTCTGAAAGGACCACATTAGATGGTCCTGGATAGAGTGGGAGAAAAATATGAAATGAAACAAAACAAAACAAAAAAAGACCAGCTTTACTGGTCAGATAGAGACCAGTAGAACCCCCAAGACTATGGCACTTAGTCATCCTTCAAGTATGGAACCAAACTCACACTCAAGGCTCAATCATTAGCCAAACAATAGACAGGTCTACAAGGTGAACAATAACAAACACTAAAGATATATGCCGTCCTTACAACAATCAACCATTTGAGATCTAAAAGTCAATATTTGTCCAAGCACAAATTTCAGAATGCAGGAAGGCCTAGGAAAGAAGGAAGAAAGGAAACAAGAAACACAGAAAATGGGGTGAGTGATGTTACGTTATGGGGATTGCAATCAATGATATGAAACAAAATGTATATTGAATGGAAAACTGATTTGCTCTGCAAACTTTCATCCAAATCACAATAAAAAGTTAAAGAAGAAAAAAAAAAGAATACTACAGTAATAACTGGCAGGTAAGAAATATTGCTGAATGCTAAAATTAGTGGATGAAATTTTAAGAACAGGATAGTGCAGAACCTCAAAGTGTCTCAAGTATTTATTAATTACTGTGGTAGTTTTCATATATGTCCACAAATGCTTTGATATTCCTCCTTCCCCTTGAGTGTAGGCTAGACTTAGTGACCCACTTTTAGTGAATAAAGTATAAAAAAGCAAAAATTAAGGTAACTTTATTGTGGAGAAATCTGGCAGATACAACCTTACCCAAGTGATAAAGCTTAACATCATGTTGATACCATAAGTATATGGAACTTGATATGGTACAATGAGAAGGGCACTTCACCTCTGGCATATTCTTCACAAAGTTTTATAACCCCAGTTTAGTCATGAGAAAACCCACCAGCCACTCCATGGGAGAAAGACGTGGCAGTCTGCTGATGTAAAGATTTACAGCTTTGGAAACCCTATGGGGAAGTTCTACTGTGTCCTGCTGGGTCAGTATGAGTCAAAATCTACTTGAAAGCAATGGGTTTTGGTATACAAAACTACATGACCAAAAGTGTCAAGGTTGCACCTGAGTTGCGTTGACTTAAAGATAAAGAAAGATCAAGAAACTATCACAAGTTGGAGGAGACAGACCAGACAAATGCTTCATGGTAGCCAGGATTAGATTTGGGAACAGAAAAAGAACATTATTGGGGGGGGGGGGGACTGGAGAAAACGAATAACATCTATAGTTTAGTTAATAGTATGGTAGTGTTATGGATTCAACTGTGTCCCCCAAAACGTGTAAATTGTAAATACTAACACAAACTTGTGGATATAATCCTGTTTGGGAATAGATGTTTTGTTTGTTCTGTTAATGAGGCCATATCCATGTAGGGTGTGTCTTAAAGCAATCACTTTTGAGATGTAAAAAGAGCAGATTAGGCACAGGAGAAAAAAGACAAATGGGGGAAGATACATATCACTTGACTATCACAAGGAACTAGGGAACAAAAGCTGAAAAGAGGCAAGGACCTTCCCCCAGAGCAGACAAAGAGAGTTTCTTCTATGGCCTTCCCATAGAGCTGTTGTCCTGAATTTGGACTTCCGGCCTGCAAAAATGTGAGAAGATAAATTTTTGTTTGTTAAAGCCGCACACTTGTGTTATTTCTGTTACAGTAGCATCAAGAAACTAAGATAAGTACCAGTGTTAATTTCTTAGTTTTGATAAATGTACCATCGGGATATATATGATTGATCCCAGCAGATGATCAACTGAGCCTGACCCAGTTCAACTGTTTAACTGACCCACAGATTCAGGAACTAAATGGTCATTGCTTAAAGCTACTAAATTTGAGGGCGGTTTGTCATGCAACAACAAAAACCCAAACAAACTCACCACCATAGAGTTGATTCGACTCATAGCGACCCCTCCTTGGGTTTCCAAGGTGATATCTCTAGAGAAGTAGATCGCCCAGTCTTCCTTCCGATATGCAGCCACCTGAAAAAACTAGTGAAACTCAACTTTTAATGAATGAGCTGATAAAAAGGAACTAAAGAGACTGAGAAGTTGGAGAGCTGTAAGAACTAGGAGTATGAATCAGAGAATAAGGTAGAAATTTAAGCACGAAGAAAGTGGACAAGAACATCAAAAATTATAGAGTAGTCAAGCAAGAGGAGGTCTAAGGGAGTGGTGACCTTTTAGGACAGAAATAACTGAAATACCATTTCAGTAATGAACACGTAAATAGAAACAATATGCACTTCCTATCAACAACACAAAATGAAATTCCTCCTTGTGGTTAAAGACACATCCCTATACCATTTTATACCTTTCAGGCAGATTTTAATGTATAATATATGCAGGAAAAAAAGACACCTGAAAGTCACATGACCCCAGTGCCTTCTTCTGGGAGAAAAGTTCAAGGACCACTGACTGCTTCCACCTGAGTTGCAGGTTGACTTAAATTAGCTCATGATATCTTTCCTCCTACTACTCATTACCTGTGTGGCTCTTTCTTCTGGCCCACTCCTTCCGTCTTTTGTTTGTTTACTTTTCTCTCTCCTCTGTTTCACCTAATTAATATCTTCATGGTTTAGAGCATAGGACTGCTTTCTTCCCCTTCCAGCCCAATATTTATTCCTTGACTTTTGTGTATAGGACAGTTGAAGAGTCAGTTCCTCTTCCACTTCACTAAGGAGTGGTCAGAGCTTGCAAGTGTCCCAAAACCTGACCATCAACTTCCAGGCCCTTAGATATGGAGTTACTAAGTCAGGAGTGAAATTAGTCTGCCTCTTCAGTGAGTAAAATTCTCCTCTCTGGACAGTCTAATCAGATTGTGTGTGTGTATGTGTGTCCCTCTGGTAGCGTAGTGCCTAAGGCACTTGACTGCTAACCAGAAGGCTGGCAGTTCAAACCCAGCAGCCACTCCTCGGAAGGAAGATGGGGCAATCTACTTCCATAGTGATACTGCCTCAGAAACCCAAGGAGGGGTTGCTATGGGTCGGGTCCGACTCAACAGCACATAACAACAACAACAACAACATGCTAGTTACTAGAGATGTACTCCAGCTAGCTCAAAGTAATCATGGGCTTCAGACTGGTGAGCACTATGTATGCAGTGGTTGGATATACAGCAATAGCCATCTGATAAAACTAGTGGAGTTGGATTATTTCAGATTAAACATGAAGCTTCCCCTTTGTTGAAATGTGTGATGGTGAAGAGGGAAGCCTTTGGATTCAGATAACCCTGGATTTAAGTTATAGCTTTACCACTAACTAGCTGTGTTGCCTGGGGGTTACTTAACCCCACAAAGCTTTATTTCCCTCAACTATAAAATACATTAATAATAATTTCCACCTTGAAGGGTTGATATATGCATTAAAAAAAAAAATTGCTGTTGACTCAGCTCTGACTCAAGGCGATCTCACGTGTGTCAGAGCAGGACTATGCTCCATAGGGTTTTCAAAGATTAATTTTTTGGAAGTAGATTGCTAAGTCTTTCTTCCAAATCACCTCTGGGTAGACTCAAACTGCCAACTCAAATGCTGTGAATGCATTAACCATTTATATCTCCCAGGGACTGATAGATGCATTAAATGCCATTAATTTAGTTGTAGCATTGATTTGTATGCCAGTCAGAGGTAATGTACAGAAATCATTTACCAGTGCCTAGGAAATAGGAGGGCCTCAATAAATGTTAACTATTGTTGTCACCTCCATCTATTGATCCTGACCACCTTGCTCTTCCAGCTTGGTAAGACTCTCTGTTACCCAATGTTGGGCTTTACCAAGCCTGGTACCTGAGACTTTTCTTCTTGTTCTACGTATTGAACTCAATTTCCTCAAATCACGTTCTACCCAGCTCAGTAGGCAAAGGTCAGGCCATGACCTAGCCTATCCTGGTGGCCCCTAGTCTGCTATAGTTAAGCAGGCCAGAATTACAAACATCTTAAAGAGACAATTGGTCCCTCAACATGATTCTGTCAATATATGGACTAAAATTACAAAGACAATTGTAGGAAAAAAAAAAAAAAGAGGAAATATGTAACAGGACACAGCATGGTGACAAACATATTCAAAACCTTAACTAAGTGGCAATTGCTTCTCTCATTCAGTTCTCTTATTTTGAAACTTCCCTGGAAGGGACCAGATATTATTAGGCATTATTATGAGGAAGAAGCCTCCCAGTCACATGAGGATCACATAGGACTGATGACCAGCAAAGAAGATTATGTCACTCTAGGGAACAGAGGGAAGTAAGGGAAAGAAGTGATTCCAACTAAGAAGAAGGTGGGGGGAGGAAAGGTGTTCCAAATACCTATCAGTGAATCATTTTGCTTTTAACAGTGCAAGCTTATACTTGATTGAAGCCAACCAATCATAAATGATTACCTAAGCTGCATAATAACGTTTAAATCTCACCTTCCTCATCTCTAACCAACTACATTATTTCAAAAACAGATTTATATGGTGTTTTGGTTACCTAGTGCCGCTCTGACAAGAATACCACAAATGGGATAGCTTGAACAAACAAGAGTTTATTCTCTTACAGTTTGGTGGCTTTACATCCCAGTTCAAAGTACAAGGCTCTAAGGACTAGATTGAAAACCCCTCAACCTTGGGCTTCAGCTTCCTGCTCCCGGCCCACTGAAGCTGGAGGCTTTTCTTCACTCAGCTGCTGACTGCTGAGGCTGACAAGCCCAAGGCTGACAAGTAAAAAGGCACAGTCCTGATGTTACCAAACGACACGGCAGGCCATTAACTCAAGTCCATTGAAGGTCCCAAGGTCAGCAGAGCATGGCAGGCTGCTGAACAACAACATGGCTTCATGCAGGGTTCAAGTGTGCCATAAGCTAGAGACTATCCCCAAGGTCTCTCCTTATATACAGGAAGCAGACCACATCCCAAAGAGAGCTACTCACTCAGCTGCTTGTGGTAGATCCCACCATGGAGTTGATTGCCAGTCTCATCATGGGGAATAACTACCACCAGCTGTCCAGCCACTCAACCAGGTTGAACCAAGTTGACATAAGTTTAACTACCACATATGGAGATAACAAAAAGAGACACATAAGTATAAACAATGTCACAACAGATTACTGTTCTTGCCAGACATCCTTACATGATTTATAGGCCTCTTATTTGTTTGCTAGTCCACAGGTTTTTGAGACTTTAATAGGGCTCCATGGAAATGCAGACACATTGTCTTTGTGTATCGGGCATCACTACACAGATCTAGTCCCAACTCAGTCTCTGCATCAGGGCCTACCCTGATTCACCACACCCTTGATCACACTATCGTGGCTTCCTTGAGCTGACTTGAAATCTGGCACCCCTGTCTGAGGACAGTCAAACCTGGCAGCCACCTGGGAGTTTTACGTATAATTTGTGTCTCTTCTCTATTCATTTTCCACCACTTACCTGTCAGTTTTTCATACTTTGGTGACTTGCCTATTGCTATGAGGTTGGAGGCAATGGTATTGGTATTTCAAATACCAGCAGCATCACCCATGGTGGACAGGTTTCAGCAGAGCTTCCAGACTAAGACAGGCTGGGAAGAAGGATGGGGTCATCCATTTCTTAAAAAAAAAAAAAAAAAATGACTAATGAAAACCTTATGAATAGCAGTGAATATTGTCTGGTATATTACTGGCAAACTTTGTGAATAGCCCTGAAATATTGTCTGATATAGTGCTGGATGATGATGAGCACTTCAGGTTGACTGGGGAAGAGCTGTCTACTGAAAGTAGTGTCAACTTAATGACATGGTTGGAGCAAAGTTTTCTGGATCTTTATTTGCTGATGGGGCATGACTCAAAATGAGAAGAAACAGCTGAAAACATCCATTAATAATTGGAATGTGGAATGTATACAGTATAAATCTAGGAAAAGTGGAAGTTGTCAAAAATGAAACAGAATACATAAAGATTGATATCCTAGGTATTTGCTGTTGTTAGTTGTTGTTATGTGCTGTCGAGTTGCGACCCCTCCTTGGGTTTCCAAGGCAGTATCACTATGGAAGTAGATTGCCCAACCTTCCTTCCGATGAGTGGCTGGTGGGTTTGAACTGCCAGACTTCTGGTTAGCAGTCAAGTGCCTTAGGCACTATGGTACCAGAGCTCCTTATCCTAGGTATTAGTATTCTGAAATGAACCAAACCAAAAAAAAACAAACTTATTGCCATCAAGTAGATTCTGACTCATAAAAACTTCTATTGGGTTTCCAGGACTGTAGATCTTTTCTAAAGTAGATTGCCTCATCTTTCTTCTATGGAGCAGCTGTTGTGTTTGAACCACCAACCTTTTCGCTAGCAGCCAAATGCCTTAACCACTATATTACCAGGGCTCCTTGAAATGGACTAGTATAGGCATTTGGAATCAGAAAATCATATGGCCTACTATGCCAGGAATGATAAATTGAAGAATGACATCACATTCATCCTCAAAAAGAATGTTTCAAGATCTATCCTGAAGTACAATGCTTTCAGTAATAGGATAATATCCATAAGCCTACAAGGAAAACCAGTTAATATTACTATTATTCAAATACACCAACCACTAAGTCCAAAGATGACAAATTGAGGACTCTGCAATCTGAAATTGCCCAAACATGCAGTCAAGATGTATTGATAATTACTGGTGTCTGGAATGTGAAAGTTGGAAACAGAATCACTGGTAGTTGAAAAATATGGTCTTGGTGACAGAAATGATGCCAGAGATCACATGACAGAATTTTGCAAAACCAACAACGTATTCATTGCAGACACATTCTCTCAACAACATAAACAGTGGTTATACATGGACCTCACCAGATGAAATACACAGGAATCAGATTGACTACATCTGTGGAAAGAGGCAATAGAAAAGTTCAAGATCTTCAGTCAAAACAAGGCCAGGAGCAGACTGTGGAACAGATGATCAATTGCACATATGTAAGTTCAAGTTGAAGCTGAAGAAACTTAAAACAAGTCCACAAGACCCAAAATAAGACTTTGATTATATCCTGCCTGAATTCAGAGACTATCTGAAGACAATTTGACACACTGAACACCAATGACAAAAGACCAGATAAGTTGTGCAATGACATCAAGGACAGCATGCACAAAGTGTAATTTGAGAAGCTGGACTATATGAAGAAGAACCTGACATTAGGATTGGAGGAAGATTCATTAACAACCTACAATATTTAGACAACACAACCTTGCTTGCTGAAAGTGAAGATGACTTGAGGCACTTGCTGATGAAGATCAAAGACTATAGTCTGCAGTATGGATTACACCTCAATACAAAGAAAACTAAAATACTCACAACTTGACCAATAAGTAACATCATGATAATTGGATAAAAGATTGAAGTTGTCAGGAATTTCATTTTACTTGGATCCATAATCAAAATCCACAGAAGCAGCAGTCAAGAAATCAGATGTTTTGTTGCTAAAAGTTCTGCTAAAGGCCTCTTCAAAATGTTGAAGTGCAAATATGCTCTTTTGAAGACTAAGGTGCAACTAACTCAAGCCATGGTATTTTCAATCACCTCATATGCATGTGAGAGCTGGACAATGAATAAGGAAGACCAAAGAAGAACTGATGCATTTGAGTTGTGGTGGTGAGGAAGAATACTGAAAATACTATGGAATGCCAGAAGAACAACACATCCGTCCTGGAAGAAGGGCAGCTGGAAAGCTCCCTGAAAGTGAGAATGGCCAGACTTCGTCTCACCTACTTTGGTCATGTTGTCAGAAGGGACATTCCCTAGAGAAGGTTACCAAACTTTGTAAAGTGAGGGTCAGTGAAAAGGGGATGACCCTCAACAAAATGGATTAACAGAGTGGCTCAGCAATGGGCTCCAGTATAGTGAAGATTGTGAGGATGACACAAAACCAGGCAGTGTTTCGTTCTGTTGTACAGGGAGTTGCTGAGTCAGAACCAACTTGACAGTACCTACCAACAACTCTATTCATCCTTTCTCCCTTTCTCCTGGCACATCCCAAGATTTCTACGAGGGCAGACCTGGAGCCATGTGCACTTTCTCTGGAGACCTGATATTGCCTTGCTTCTGCAAGATTTCTCTGCACAATCCATAGATCACAATCCTTGCCAGATCTCAATTGGATCTGTAGACTTGGCTTCAACTCATTCTGGTTCTCAGTCTTTTTTTCTCTACAGGCACATCACATTTTGGCTGAAAATCATTTACTGTCTTCTTCCTGCCTTCAGGACAGAGTCCACACTATTTAGTCCCCATCCAACCCCCCCAGCCACTCTTTGATTCACCCCTGAATCCTTAAGTTGCACCACATGACTATCATTGCCCCCCCACACCTATAGCATCCTCCAAATCAAAATTTCATCACCATTCCCAGCCAGAACCAAGGTGGTACAGTTTCTATATCCATTGCTATGGTCCTCCCAGCAATTCTATTTCTCATCCAGAAACATATTTCTTCCCTGAATGACTTCATACATTCATTCATTTATTAACTCATTCAACTGAACATGCACTAGAACCTAAGTTGGACTATACTAGAAGCAGGTGATGGCCACATGCTCATATTTAGGGATGTGAATCTTGTTCTTTAAATCATAATAACATAATTATATATCAATATGGTACAATAGCTAGTGCTTCTATCTAGTGGAAATGATAGGGACACAGCAACAGAGAGATTTCTCTGACATCTTCCATCCCCTCCAGATGAGATAGCTGGGTGTGGAATTTATGAATTATACCACCTAGCCAGAATAAGACATTCATTCTCACAATAAATGGCTTTTTTTTCTTCATCCTGTATGAGAATGTCTTCTTGAATACCAGTCTCACAGCCAAAATGCTAACTTATGTCAGAAGACAAGCCTGGAGACCCCATTCTTTGGAGTTACTGGTTTCTTTGTTGAGACCTAGTGAACCATGACTGGTTAGGTTGTTGCTGAAGGTGGTACAGGATTATATGTCTGCATACAGCATTTAAGTAGCTTGAAAACACAGCTGTCTTCACAATCAGAGGAGTCACAGCAGCCTACACAAGAGAAATCTCACTGGACAGACTCCTTTCAGCAGCCTGTAGTGAGCACATTAGAAATCCCCAACCATTTCATCGCATTGTATTCTATTTCTGTGTTATGCTATCCTGCAATGGTTACTGGGAAATCATATAAACCTAATCTTATTTTACTTGTTCCTGGCCAGGACTTAGATCTGGAAAAGTGAGACATTTTGGCTCTAGATTCTGGGGAAATAAATTACTCATTACACCATATTTAAGGGACTATGTGCTCATTTTAGGGCAGTGTTACAGGGAGGCAGCCAGTGGGAAAGAATACAGAGAGACTTCAATGGGAGTCTTTGCCAAATTCCAAACACACGCAAATGGTGAGGCCATAACCAACCTGCCTCTACCATCACCAGCAACAGCACCACCTTCAAAATATGTAGTATATCTGTCATTCCCCATGTCTTCTTCACTTTTGTTGGCCTACTTGTGGTTTGAAGGGGGATCTTGATATTAATTTTCACTTGATTTTCACATATATTATCCTATTAAATACTTACTACATCAGAAGAGACTCTGAAACTTGCTCTTGAATGTAGAGCAGCTAAAGCAAATGGAAGAAATGATGAATAAATGCTAAACAGAAGATTTCAAAGCATGACTCAAGAAGACAAAGTAAAGTACTACAAGGAAATATGAAAAGACCTATAGTAAAAAAAAAAAAAAAAAAAAAGATAGAAACACTCTTAGTATTTCTCAAGCTGAAAGAACTAAAGAGAAAGTCAAGCCTCAAGTTGCAATACTGAAGGATTCTTGTGGACAAAACATTGACTGACACAGGAAGTATCAAAAGAAGATGGAAGGAATACAGAGTCACTGAGCCAAAAAGAACTGGTCAATGTGCAATCATTTCAGGAGATAGCATATGATCAAGAACCAAGAGTATTAAAGGAAGAAGTCCAAGCTGCAATGAAGACATTGGTGAAAAACAAAGCTCCAGGAATTGATGGAATACCAATTGAGATATTTCAACAAATGGATGCAAAGCTGGAAGCAGTCACTCATCTATGTCTAGAAATTTGGAAGACAAGTTACCTAGCTGACAGACTGGAAGAGATTCATATTTGTGCACATTCCAAAAAAAGTGATCTAACAGAATGC
This sequence comes from Orycteropus afer afer, assembly GCF_000298275.1. NCBI lineage: Eukaryota > Metazoa > Chordata > Mammalia > Tubulidentata > Orycteropodidae > Orycteropus > Orycteropus afer. The sequence continues at coordinate 3,901,541 of NW_006921626.1, read as the reverse complement.
AAATGTTATTGAACAATATTGCAGTGTAGTAAATTACTTAGTATGGCTTTTCTACCCATAAGTTATTGTAAACTCAGTGGTGGAATGAGCAACTGAGGAGCCCCTGATTGTAAATGTTATCCACCTGGGTTATTTCTGTTGGACGTGGCACAACACAGTGTTATGGGAGGTTCACTCTTAGGTGCTTAGAATTCTGTTGTTATGATTGGTTGGTTTGGCCACTCTGCCAAGCTCAAAAGGAGGCTTCCTAGAGGCAGAACTCTCTCTGACTGCTGGTTGAGGAAGACCTGCTGCTGAAAGAGATTTGGGCTCCTGAGACATGCGTTGCTGGGAAAGAGATGCAAGAGACACACATTGCTGAGTGAGACACCGAGAGATATGCACTGCTGGGAGAGAGACTGTGAGAGACTGTTGGCTGAGGGACGGTGGGCTGGGAGAGAGACTGAGCGTTCTTCCTGAACTTGAATTGTAGTCTGGTGCTTCCCTAATAAACCTCATAATCTGTGAGTTCTGTGTGGCCACTGCAGTGGATTATTGAACCCAGGAGAGAGGTGGTGGTGCTTTGGGGAGGA
>NW_006921626.1:3887266-3900869 GCF_000298275.1 Orycteropus afer afer | reverse complement strand
TGTAGGAATAGGCCTTGGGTTACTGCTGGTAATCCTGTCTTCCTCTTGTAGGGTTAGAGGAGGTCAGAAGATGTGGCCTCCTTGCCCTTTTTGCAAATATCTTTAATATCACCACAAATGAAATTTTGCTGAAAATAACTCAAAAATGGTTACAGTGGTATATCACCATGGAACTGTAAAAAATTCAAGCTGAATTCAGAAGAGGATGTGGAATGAGGGGTATCGTTGCTATGTCAGATGGATCTTGGCTGAAAGCTAACAACAGAAAGATGTTTACCTGTGTTTTATTGACTGCACAAAGGCATTTGGCTGTGTGGATCATAACAAATTATGCATAACATTGCCAAGAATTAGAATTATTGAACACTTAATTGTGTTCATGAAAAACTTGTGCATAAACCAAGAGTTGTTCATACAGAATAAGAGTTTACTAAATGGTTTTAAATCAGGTAAGGTGTGTGTCAGGGTTGTATTCTTTTACCATACTTATTCAATCTGTATGCTGAGCAAATAATCCAAGAAACTGGACAGTATGAAGAAAAACACTGCATTAGGTTTGGAGGAAGACTCATTAACAACCTGCTATATGCATATGGTACAACCTTGCTTGCTAAATGTGAAGAGGACTTGAAGTGCTTAATAAAGACTACAGCCTTCAATATGGATTACACCTCAACATGCAGAAAACAAAACACCCCACAAATAGACCAATAAGAAACACCATGATAAATCAAATGACCTATTGCCTTGGACAAATCTGTTACAAAAGACCTGCTGAAAATGTTAAAAAGCAAAGACATCACTTTGAGAACTAAGACACACCAAGGCATGGTATTTTCAATAATCTCATACGTATGTGAAAACTAGACAATGAACAAGGAAATCTGAAGAAGAATTGATACATTTGAATTATGGTGTTGGTGAAGAATATAGAATATGCCACAAACCAGCAGAAGAACAAACAAATCTGTCTTAGAAGAACCACTGCCAGAGGATACCAGACTCAATTGGCACAACAAAATACATCAAAATCTTGTTCCTCATCCTACATTGGTGAGTAATGACTGGGATTTTAAAAGCTTTCTAGCAGCCATCTAAGATGCAGCTAATGGTGTCCTATCATTTGAAGAGAAGAAGAATACAAAAAAAAAAAAAAAGGGGGCATTTGGAAGCAATCAGCCCTAGGACGTGATGGACCTCGAGACCAGAAGAACTAGATGGTCCCCAGCTACCAATGCCAACCACTCAGGAAAGGATCAAATCTGGAGATCCTGGATAGAGTGGGAAAAAAATGTGGAACAAAATCCAAAAGCACAATAATGACCAAAATTACTAGTCAGATGGAGCTAGTGAGACCCCCAATGTTATGGCCCTAGGATACATTCTGGGCCTGGAATAAAACTCACTCCCAGGGGCTGGCTCTCAGCCCAATAGTAAACAAGATGTTCACACAGACCACTCAACCCAGGATGACGCACGCACGTACTCTATGGAAATGCATCCCTTGGAGCAATCAATCAAAGGGCAACATCACAGGAGAAAATGCAGGACAAACAGGAGTGCATAACTATGAGGTGGATGGGGGGGGTGTCAAATCTGTTCCAATTTGTAGTGACCCTATGTACAACAGAATGAAACACTGCATTATCCTGCACCATCCTCACAGTTGTTGCTATGATTGAGTCCACTGTTATAGGGGTGGTAATGAGACAGGGAGGAGCTCTGGTAGCATAGTGCCTAAGGCACTTGACTGCTCACCAGAAGGCTGGTGGTTCAAACCCACCAACCACTCCTCAGAAGGAAGGTTGGGCAATCCTACTTCCGTAGTGATAGTGCCTCGGAAACCCAAGGAGGGGCCACTATGAGTCGGGGCCGACTCGACGGCAAACAACAACAACAACAATGAGACAGGGAGGGGAGGAGACTGGGTTAGGGTTGGGGGTGATAAATGTGGAATGAAACTAAATGTACATGAAATGTTGAATGTAAAACAAACTCTGCTCTGTAAACTTGCACCTAAAGCACAATAAAAAAAATTAAATTAAAAAAAGAAGAAGTACTGCTAGAATGTTCCTTAGAAGTGAGGATGCCAAGATTTCATCTCATGAACTTTGGACATTTTATCAGAAGGGACAGCCCCTGGAGAAAGACATCATGTTTGGTAAAGTAGATGGCCAGTGAAAAAGAAGATCTTCAATAGGATGGATTGACACAGTGGCTGCAACAATGGGCTCAAACATAGCAACAACTGTGAGGATGGTGCAGGATAATGCAGTGTTTCATTCTGTTGTACACAGGGTCACTACAAATTGGAACAGATTTGACAACACTTAAGAATAACAATAACATAAACCTGTGAACTAGGTATTATCCTCTACCCCACCACCACCTCATTTTCCAGGTGAGAAAAATGAGACTCCAATATCTGTTGATTTACTAAGAATTGTTGCACCAGTGGTAACAGTTAAGAGACTTTCAAACTCAGGTCTTTACCACAAAGATGTCTGCTTAAGCTCCTATGTCAATCTCCACTAAATGGAGGAATCAAGTGTTGTTGTTTCTGAGGTTCCTATTAAACTACATACTTACCTACACGTGTTCCTAGAAAAAGAATCTCATACTCATTTAGAGAAATAAATACTGCCTTCTCCTTACCACACCCACAGGCCCACACACATATTTTCCAGTTAGCCTTTTGCAATGGGAAGCCCCTAGGATTTAAGACTATTTTAGAGCTGTTACATATTGAGGGCCTAGAAAAACAAAAAAGTAAATCTTTACAATCCTATGGGACTTCTCCCAATTCTTTTCTATGATGTTAATTCCAATCCTAATAGTACTTTTGGTTCTATTTTAAATGAAAATAGCCACATAATCTCACCCTAACTAAAAACCAAACACCTAAATGACTGCCATGGAGTCGTATTCCACTCATAGCGACCCCTCCTTGGGTTTCCGGGGCAGTATGACTATAGAAGTAGATTGTTCCATCTTCCTTCCCAGGAGTGGCTGGTGGGTTTGAACTGCCAGCCTTCTGGTTAGCAGTCATATGCCTTAGGCACTACATTACCAGAGCTCCTATATTCACACTAGGCTCCAATAAATGGGAAACAAACAGCTGAAGAAAAACTTCTGAGGTGTTTCCCAATTGAGCAAAATCAAAAATTGGTGAGAAGTATCAAAGAGGTGTAGCTTGTCTGACATTTTCAAAGTTTCATCAAAATTATTCATCAGGTTTCCTCTCACCCTGTGACCCAATTTATACCAAATTCTCTAATGTTATTCATTTTGTTCATTATTTTTATCCACATCTCCCTCCCACCCCTTTTCTGTCTTGGTAAACACTGGTTTGCCCACAATTGTTTGATTTTTGCTTGTTTGTCTTATGTTTTAATCTAAAATATGAGTGTGACAGACTATTTTCCAGTTGCCTGGTAGTGGATCACACCACATAAAAAACATTTGGGCAACTAAATATATTATTAATCTGGCTTTGCCGGGGGGGGGGGGGGGGCGGCAGAAAGCAAAACTGTCCTTTCTGGCTTGTGTGACCTTGAGAAAAATTTCTCAGCCTCTCTCTCAACTGTCAACTCCAACTAAGTTTTTCTTCAGCTGCTTGCTTCTCATTTATTGGAGCCTAGTGTGAAAATGAGTGACTATTCCCATTTGAAATAAATAATAAATACCTAATAGAGTAGGAAGGTTGGGCAATCTACTTCAGTAGTGATACCGCCTCGGAAACCCAAGGAGGGGTTGCTATAAGTGAAATCTGACTCAATGGCCATGAGTTTTGGAATAGAGTTATTAAGGAGCTCTTGTGATGTAGTGGTTAAGGCATTTGGCTGCTAATCAAAAGGTCAGTGATTTGAACAAACCAGCTGCTCCGTGAAAGAAAAATGAGGCGGTATGCTTCCATAAAGATTTACAGCCTTGGAGACCCAATGGAGGGTCACTATGAGTTGGAATCAACTTGATGGCAGTGATTTTGGTTTTTGGAATGGAGTTATTGAAGACAAAAGATGAATAACATGTGTAAAAGTGTTCTAGAAATAGTAAAAGCTATGAAGTGTATAATATCCATTTAGTTTATTGATGTCTCTGTCAGTAAAATGGTAATATTAATTAGCACTTGCTTTATAGTGTGATTGTGATGATCAAATGAAATAACACACAGAAGGTACTTAGCTCTATCCTTAACAATAAGTGGTCAGAAACATTAGTCATCATTATCATCAACAGCAAGAGCAATGGAAGCATTCTCTGTGATAAGGCAGGCAGCTGAAGAAATGGGAGTTCAGAGAAGAGGAGACTCAGACTCAACTTGCAGCTTTAACCTCTTATGCCTCACTGGAACACGTTTCTATCTAAATGGCTATCCAAGAGCATATACCTAGTGGTTGAGGGGGTTTCTTTAGAGAGTTTTTCTATTTTGAAAGCATAAGGGGATAGTCAACAGGCTCCTGGTTCCAGTGGATCCACATAAGACATTGTGTGTACCTGCCTTCTCTGGGTTGCTGTCTTTTCAGCAGCTGCAACTCAGATATTCAAAAGCAATGAAAGTATTTTTTAAGGAGAATAATAAAGAGAATGAATAATCATTGTTGGTAATTTTAGTCCTCATTTATACTCAGACAAAGAAACAAACCACCATCCATCAGCCAGTTTGTCATACGGTGGTGACTTGCGTGCTCTATGATGCTGGAAGCGAAGCCACCAGTATTTCAAATACCAGCAGAGTCACCCCTAGTGGGCAGATTTCAGTGGAGCTTCCAGCCTAAGATAGATGAGGAAGAAAGGCTTGATGATGCACTTCTAAAAATTAGAAAATGAAAAATTTATGGATCACAACAGAATACTGTCCAGCTCACTTGCTTTGGACACATCATAAAGAGGGATCAATTGCTAGAGAAGGACCATTTGTTTGGTGAAGTAGAGGGCCAAGGAGGTCAAGGGAGACTCAATGAGACAGACTGGCACCAAAGACACGACGATGGGCTCAAATATATTCATGATTATGTAGGGAAAACAGGAACCGGACAGAATTGTATTCCATTTTACACAGGGCACCATGCCTCAGAGTCAATCGAATGGCAGTTAACAAAGAAACAAGGCAAAAAGACAGTGATGAAGCTTCTCACTAGTGATAAACACTAAAACCCCAGACCTCTCATAACAGAGATACCAGATAATTCTCTTTCAAAACCTTTTAAATCTTCAAATTATTTTATAGTTTAGGTCTGCACAGGAGGATGTGCAGCACTTGGGTGATGGAGAGTGAGAGGCAGAAAAATCCAAAAGATTTCAACCAGTTCTGTGGGCGTGATCTTACAAGAGGTTTGAAAGCCTCTTCTGGTAGAAAGAACAAAAGGCTACCCAAGAAAGCTTCTTTCCATCCAGTTTTAGTTTGCACAAAAAAGGAGGAAAAAATAACTCAAATCTTAAGCCAAGCACACCAGTAGGGGAATTTAAGAGCTGGGCACACAATAATTTTAAGTAATGTCCAAAGAGATTTAAATAGCAGACATCAGCAGAAAAGAATGGGGAAACCTCCAGTACACTGACTTCATTGATACCCCATTTATCAGCAATTACTGACTCCATTAAAGGCCGAGTTTACAGCAGAAAGAGAAGCAGAGCCTAAAATATGTCCCAGCAGATGGACAGAAAGTGTCGGTGATGCCGTATTTCAAAGGCATCTGCAACATTGTTATCATTGAGCATGGAGTCAGAGAGGCAGCAAAAAAACAGCGGCCCAAGAGCCAGCAAATGATTTACTTGACCCTGGATGGGTAGAACTGACAGCAAAAACCTCATTAATTCCTCAGGTCACTCTGGAAGACATTAATTTGGTTTGGACTCACGACGAGGGGAGATTTTCCAGACATACACCAGGAATTATGAAATCTCCATGGCCGAGGAAAGTATGTCCAAATCACTTTTTGCATAAATCAAGCTGACTTTCTGAAGAAGGATAATATGCTTAATCAAGGGAGTTATGGAACTTCTTGTGCTTATTAGACAGAAAATATAACAGTATTTTATTTAGTTATCAGTTCTGGGAGAGAGAGATTTTTCCCCCTCTTTATAGTCTTCTCCTCCCAGCTCTTTGCAAGAGCTGGAAGAAACTAGATGTTTAAATAATTTGTTCACACAAGGATAACTTTTCTTTTCTTTCTCTTTTTCTTTTCAAATGGGTAAGTACTTCCTGTGGACATCTCTTCTGAGTTCCAGCCAAGGTGCCAGCTCCCTGCCCATCGCCTGCCTCCTCCCCTTTCTCTAGAACTTTCTTAATACTGAAAACAGCCCTATAAATAACAATCACCAGTGACTGGTGGTTTTATTCTGTGTATTTTAGTGGCCTGGGCCAAAATTAAGAAGTCTGGGATCAAGGCAACTTGGGTTGAATTACTAAGTGTATAATCTTAACCAGAGAAACCTCTCTGTTCTCTCTCCAAGTCTGCGTCTGCACACAAACACACATACAGAGAACTGAAGTTCTCCGGTCCCAAAAAGGAATCACTTCTAATCCTGTGTAATTTAGTGACTTTTAAGCAATACAGCTTTCCCAGAACCTCTTTTTTTCATCTCATTGTTAACTGGGGAAGAAAAAGGTGTGGAGTAATTTTTTTGAGGGAAAAAAGAAAAATAAAAAGTTGATTAAATCCACAGCAAAGCAGTCAGTTGGGTTATTTATATCAGTGAATCACTTCATTTCAGGGACACTGACAGATCAAGTTATTCAAAATGGTCAGGAGTGAGAGAGAGAAAGAGAGAGAGAAACAAAAAAAGATTGAAATGCCGCTAAGCAATGAGCTTGTACCTGAGTGTCTGATGCATAAGCTGCACACCCCCTTTCCTGATGATATCTTCCCTTGTAAAAGTTGCATTCATCATGTTTACAGCAAGGTTATCTCTGGCTAAAGAGAACATGCATTAGTACATTTTACTCATTCAACGCGGAACACTCCCTATCAACAACAGTCTGCTTAAAGGGGACTAGGAGAACAAGAATTAATCATAGGAAGAGACAACTTAAGGGAGTTGGGCTATAAAATGGAATTCATTAGTAAGCCATAAAGTACCACTGCTTTAACTAGCTTTCCCCTTAGACTTTGCTTCTTTTGCCCGGGGACTGCACTGGCTCGCTCGCCTCCCTGACAATACAAAGCACTCCCCATCCCCATTGCCACCCCACCCCCCTTTTCGCTTCCCACTGTGGACAGAGAGAGCAGGGACATTGCTAGTGGGGCAAAAATGCAGGATCACAGGCCTCTGGCCACACAAACTACTGGATAATATCTAAAAAAGCAAACTCACTGCCGTCCAGTAGATTCGACTCATGGCGAGCCCTCCTTGGGTTTCTGAGGCAGTATCTCTATGGGAGTAGTTTGCCCAATCTTCCTTCTGAGGAGTGGCTGGTTGGTTTGAACAACCAGACTTCTGGTTAGCAGTCTAGTCGGGGCTTAAAAGTGTCCCATGTGGACCAGTAACTGGTTGCTTTTGGGTTGATTCTGACTCATGGCAACCCCACGTGTGTTCGAGTAGAACTGTGCTGCATGGGGCAGTCAATGGCTGGTTTTTTGGAAGTAGATCACCAGGACTTTCTTCCAAGGACCCTCTGAGTGAATTTGAATCTCCAACCTTTCCATTAGCAGCCAATCACTTTAATTGTTTGTACCGCCCAAGGACTTACCAATGTGGACAGTAAATCTTTGAAGTACAAGGTTGTCTCCTCATCCCACCAGTTGCTTGCAACTGTCACATCTACAAGAGAAATATGTCATGGTTATAAACACAGGTTCTGGATTACTGACTCTCAAGCTCACCAGCTCTGGCACTTCTCAGCAGGGTGACTTTGAACAAGTCACATAACCTGATTAAGCCTGAGTTTCCTCAACATTAAATAGAGATAAAAATGGTACCCAGCAATGGAGAATATAAGAATTAAAGGAGATAAAGAAACTATCATTGTAATTCCCTGATATCAACATAAGCAATGCACTCCTGCATAGATGTCACCCTGTTGTGATACTCTATTCTTGCTTGTTGTTTTTTCAATCGTAAAAAAAAAAAAATATATATATTTCCCAGTCTATGTCCTGCTACTTTAATTTGATTACAGACCTATCAGTCCTTTTACAGATCCTAATCCTTACGAGCATACACATTCACAAAGATCCAATGCATATTATTTTTCTGTCTGACCTACAAACTGAAAGAGCTCCTAATTGAAAGAAAGCCAAAAGTACTCAAGATTTTCATCTCTCAATTTTATATTTGAAGGCTACTCAAATCCTTTCTGAAGAAAGCAAATGATAGAAGGAAGAAGATATAGTAAAGAAATTCTCCCCATTGATTTCTTCCTTAAATTGCCTAAAATTATTTATGCAATCACATTGGGTGTAGAGATTGCTATAGGTTAGATTTTATTCTCTTATGACAGAATATCAGGTAGAGAAAAAAAATCTATACATTTCACAATAGTCTTCTCAAAACTCTTGGAATATATTAACCTTCCTTACATCAAGTTGCCACTTTTAATGCAGTATACCCAATTTGAAAAAATGGATTAATTTCACAATGCAATGCAGAACACTTACAAATCAAAAGATTAAACTGAAAAAAAATTCAAGGGCAGTTTCTTCCTTTAGGTCATGATTAAATAGCATGTATTTTTTTGTATGTGAAAATTCCCTGTCCACCATGAGACCAGAAGAACTAGATGGTGCCTGGCTACCACTGTCAACCACTCGGAGGGGGATCAGTGCAGGAGATCCTAGATAGGATAGAGTGGGAGAACAATGTGGAATAAAACTCAAAATCATTAAAAAATAAAAGCACCAGGTTTGCTAGTCTGATAGAGTCTGGTGAGACCCCTGAGACTGTGGCCTCTAGTTACCCTTCAGGTCTGGAACTAAACTCACTCCTATGGCTTCCAGCCAAACAATAGGCAGGCATATGGGCTGAACATTTACATCAGGTAGATACACTCCTTGGAGCGATCAATCTGTGGAGAACAGATGGATGGTGTTTACATAGGGAGATAGATGGGGAGATGGGGGGTGGGGGTGTACATGGAAGGGAAGGACACAGGGAAGAGGTAACTATGGGGAGGAAGTGGGAAGAGAGCTGTTACATTGTGGGGAATTGCAGTCGATGTCATGAAACAAAATTTGTATGACCTGCTGTGTAGAAAATGAATTTGCTCTGTAAACTTTCACACAAATCACAATTAAGAAAAAAAAAAATATGTAAGTACCTGTCTAGGGCATGATGAGTCCACATCTGCATGAAGTGGTAAAGGAAGGTATAGATTCAATCAATACCTAGCTCTTCTGTGCATATCTGTGCAGTCTTAGGTCAATTACTTAGTATTTCTGATATTTTGTTTCCTTATCTATAAAGTAAAATAATTTGTCTTGTAGATATCCCATGTTTTTCCCATATAATGTGCATAGTGCATAGGAGACTAATGCACAAGGGGATTGCCTGGTTTGCATAAACCATATATATACTGCATGCATTATTTGCATTAACATGTGGATATAAAATACCTTCAATAAAAGTCTGTGTAGTGGCATTACTGTGTAGTTTTCTAAGATTTATTAATAATACATGATGAGTTTCCAACTGTTGAAGCTTTGACCAACTGTCAAGCCAGCTGTCACTGAAGGAATAGAGGCTGCACTCATACAAAATCACATAGCATACTAAGTATTTTCTTCACATTTAATAAATTAGTCTACTGGCTCATAAAATCCCAGATACTTGGTTTAACTGGTTCTTTTCATTAAAATAAACATTTTTTTTTTTTCATTTCCCAATTTCAACTAGTTCTTTCATGGAAGTGTGGAAATGGCTTAAATGATTTCTTTTGCTTCCTAAAATGCAAAGATCAAGGGCATCAACACCACTCAGTTCAATTTTTCTCTCAGGCTAACCTGTTAAATGCTATACCTAATGCTCAACAAGAAAGACTCATGGCTATGGAATAAGTAGGGTCTTCATGTGAACAGCATCCCAGAAATGACCAAGACATCAATTCTTGTAAATAAGATGTGGAAAATGTTGGCCCCTCCACCATATCTTTTACATTAAATTAATTGTGATTTTTCTAATTATAGAAATAGTGCTTAGAGTAAAGCAAAATAATACCAATAGAATAAAATAATCTAAATACAAAAAAAAATCACCCATAATCCATCATCCATCTATATATATTTGTTAATATTTTGATGTTGCTATTAAAATCTACTTTAAACAAACTATGATACATATACAAGGTGCTCTGGTGGTATAGTGGGTAAGACATTCGGCTGCTAACAAGAAGGTCCATAGTTCAAACCCACCAGCTGCTCCATGGAAGGAAGATGGGGAAATCTACTTCCATAAAGATTTATAGCCTTGGAAAACCAATGGGGATTGCCATGAGTTGGAATCGACTTGATGACAGTGGGTATGGTACCTACATACAATGGAATACCATGCAACATTAAAGAGTAATGAAAAACCACCAAATCACTTCATAACATGGATGAACTTGGAGGACATTAAGCTGAATGGAATAAGTCAATCACAGAAGGACAAATATTGTATTAGTCTATTATTGTAAAAATTCAAGGAAAGGTTTACACAGGGAAGGAAATTCTCTATATTGGTTACTAGGGATGGCAGCAGAGGGGAAGGGAGGGAAAGTAGATGAATAATTAAAGACATGTTTGATATGAGTGAAGAGATTTAATGAATAAATAGGAAAAAATATTGTCAGACACAAAAAGACATAAATAAATAAATGAAATCTACTTTTTTCACTTAGCAACAGATTGTGAACATTTTCCCATGACATTAAATATTTTTCTGCAATCACATTTTTAATGGCTGCATAGTATTCCTTGTTTAAGTAATCCCTGATTGTGGACATTCAGGTTTCTTACAGTTCACTGCTACTACATATAAGCCGGGAGCTCTGGTAGCGTAGTGCCTAAGGCACTTGACTGCTAACCAGAAGGCTGGTGGTTCAAACCCACCAGCCACTCCTCAGAAGGAAGGTTGGGCAATCTACTTCTGTAGTGATACTGCCTAGGAAACCCAAGGAGGGGTCGCTATGAGTCAGGTCCAACTCAACAGCAAATAACAACAACAACATATAAGCCATGATAAACTCTACTTTTACATTATTTTTAAATTTCATATTGCATTCCTTACCTTATATCTTTATTTGCTTTAGTAAATGACATTTTTTTCTATAGCAACATTTCAGAGTTTTGCTTCTAAACTTCTTTGAATCCAAGAGCATACATGCTGAGATCTCAGGAGAAAGAAGGAAAATTGAAGGAGATGAAATCATTATTAAAAAATAAGTAAAAATTCCACTTTGAAAAGAGCAATGATTTCAGGATAAGGTTCAACAGAAATGGCCTCTCACAAATATCTCCTTTCCAGAGAACTCTGTAAAGAGAACATGTACCAGTAGACACAACTGCCCCAGTCAGCAGAAGATCAAACTGCAGACAATCTGGTCCCAGAACAAATCCTCAAGCTCTTTCCTATGGAATGGAATAATTTATTAAGAACTCATTCCCCTTATAAATCACATGATAACATTGCTTTAGGACTGTTATCTATGATAGTTGGAGCTATGTATCAACTTGGCTGGACCACAATTCTGTGTGGTTTAAACAATTGTGATGTAGGTTGTTCCAAAGATGGGATCAGATGTATATGTTTTGAGGTGCCAATCCACTGAAAGGAAGTTTCCCTAGGCGTGTGGCTTGCTTCCAGTATATTTATGGACACCCTGGGAAAAGAGACACTCTTCTGTGGATCACGATTCTGCCTACAACTGTCCGTGAGCAAACAATCCACCATTCAGCCTGGAGATCTTGCATTTGTCATTCGTTGGAGTCAACAGCCAGTATACTGCCTGTCGACCTGGAGCTCCTCAGCCCCTGTAGGTGCGTGAGTTGGGAAAAGCCTCCAGCTTGACATTTGAACCAAGAACTTGGGACTTGCTAGCTTCTCTAAGTGTGTAAGCCATTGTCCTAAGCTAAATTCCTCTTTTTCTCTATATATAAGCTTTACTGGTTTTGTTTCTCTAGAGATCCCAGTCTAACACATTTGGTACTGGGAGTAGCTCTAGAGAGACAAAATCATAAGGATGGGCTTCCTAAATTGGTTCTCCAATTTGATTAATCATAAAGGCACTGATGACCCTGGCTCCATTAGTAAAGAGGGCCTTGTTCATCTATGATGTGAGGTGGCAACATTAATACGCAAAATAGCACCACCAATAGATCAGTACTTTTCAGAAGTGAGGTTCTGGGTGATCACATATTTGATACTTTTCTGCAATTTTGTCAGCATGAGGAGTATAAGGAAGCTGGTTGGTTGGTCCTATTTACACTAGACAAAGTGGTGAAAGAGTGACATGAGCTCAGGGCTGCTGAGTCAAAGTTGAAGTGCTGCATAAAAGACCTCAATGTTTCCAGTTGTTCTCTGAAAGAAAGCCTTATTTCTTCTAGTAACAAAGTTGATATTGCTGAAAACCAAACCCAGAGTCTTATTGTAAGGATGGCTGAATTACAATGCCAATTAAATTACCAACCCAGAATGGTGTCTGAAGTTAAAGTGAAGGTATTGATTGGGAAAAAATGAGATCCTGAAACCTGGAATGGGAATGTATAGGCAGATAGCCAGGAAGATCAGGATATGGAGCCTGTAAATTCTGTTGAATCCCTCCCTTCTGAAGAGATTACTGTAAAACCATCACCCCCTCCACCTCAGTTTGATGAGATTAACCCAGCTGTTATGCTGGGTCATTGCCTAAGGCAGAGACCATGGAAGACATTGCTGAATGTTCTCAGGAACTGCCCCAACCACCCATTTTTGCTGCTAGACCTATAACTAAAGTTAAGTCCAAGTGAGCCCAAAAAGATGAAATACACAGTGTGACTGAGGAGGTGGCATGCTGCACCCGAAAAGACCTACCTGATATTGCTAACATGTACAGACAGAAGCCTGGAGAATATGTATAGGAATGGCTACTGAGGGTGTGGGATAATGGTGCAAGGAATGTACCATTGGATCAGTCTGAGTTTACTGATTTAGGCCCACTAAGTACAGACTCGTCATTCAATGTTTCAGCTCCAGAGTTTAGGAAAGGATCTAATAGTTTATTTGGTTGGCTTACTGAAGAATGGATTATGTGGTGGCCTACCTTAAATAAAGTTGAAGTACAAGATCTGCCTTGGCATAATGTAGAAGAAAGTATCCAGAGGCTTAGGGAAATTGGCCTGTTAGAATGGATTTATCAGATTAGATCCCTAGAGTCAGAAATGGAGAGTCTAGAAGACACAACTTTCACCAGTATCGTGAGGAATAAATTTGTGAAGGGAGTTCCAGCATCCTTGAAGACTCCTGTGATTGCATGTAAGCCAGATTTGACAGCAGGAACTGTCTTAATTGAACTAAGACACTTAACTAGGATGGGGCTGATTGGACTCCGTGGTAGTAGGGGCCAAGTTGTTGTTGTTGTTGTTAAGTGCCGTCGAGTCGTTTCCGACTCATAGCGACCCCATGCACAGCAGAACGAAACACTGCCCGA
>NW_006921626.1:3884521-3886142 GCF_000298275.1 Orycteropus afer afer | reverse complement strand
ATTTATAAGGGGCCAAGTGGCAGCAGTTAATCGACAAAGGCAAGGTGGGTGCGATTACCATAATGGACAGCAGAGTCGGAACAGTAATCAGAATAGTCAGACTTTTGTGGAATTATGACATTGGCTACTTGCTCATGGTGTTCCTAGTAATGAAATACATGGCAAGCCTACTAAATATTTACTTGATCCGTATAGACAGAAAAATTCTAGGTCACGTGAACAGCAACCCTAGATTGAATCGGCAGAATACAGAGTCACAGCCTTTCAGTCAGTTCTCAGACTTGAGTCAGTTTACAGACCCACAACCCCTTGAATGAAGGGAAGGCCAGGTCCCATTGAGAAAGGACCCCACTACATTGCCAAAAATTTATAATGTCAATCTTTCTCCCAGCCTTCCCCAAAGGGATCTGAAGCCTTTTATGAGAGTGACTGTTTATTGGGGAAAAAGAAATAATCAGACTTTTGGGGGATTACTGGACACTGACTCTGAACTGACACTAATTCCAGAAGACTCAAAGCATCATTGTGGCCCACCAGTCAGAGTGGGGACATATGGAGGTCAAGTTATTGATGGAGTCTTAGCTAAGGTACGTCTCACAGTGGGTCCAGTGGGTCCCTGAACCCATACTATAGTGATTTCCCCAGTTCCAGAATGCATAATTGGAATAGATATACTGAACAATTGGCAGAATTCCACATTGGGTCCCTGATATGTGGAGTAAGGGCTATTATGATAGGAAAAGCCAAGTGGAAGCCATTAGAACTGCCTCTACCTACAAAAATAGTAAATCAAAAGCAATACCACATCCCTGGAGGGGTTGCAGAGATTACTGCCACCATCAAGGACTTGAAAGATGGGGTAGCAGATGCAGGGGTGGTGATTCCCACCACATCCCCATTTAATTCACCTATTTGGCCTGTACAAAAAAAGGACGGATCTTGGAGAAAGACAATAGATTATCATAAACCTAATCAGGTGGTGACTCCAATTGCAGCTGCTGTTCCAGATGTGGTTTCACTGCTTGAGCAAATTAGTACATGTCTTGGCACTTGGTATGCAGCTATTGATCTGCCCAATGCCTTTTTATCAATACCAGTTTCGAAGGACCATCAGAAGCAATTTTCCTTCAGCTGGCAAGGCCAGCAGTATACTTTCACATTGCTTCCTCAGTGGTATATCAACTCCCCAGTACTGTCATAAGTTAGTCCACAGGAATCTTGATCACCTTTCCCTTCCACAAGACATCACATTGGTTCATTATATTGATGACATTATGCTGATTAGACCTAGTAAGGAAGAAGTATCGATGACTTTAGACTTATTGGTGAGACATATGCATGCTGTTGTTGTTGTTGTTAAGTGCCATCGAGTCGTTTCTGACTCATAGTGGCCCCATGCACAGCAGAACGAAACACTGCCTGATCATGCGCCAGCCCCACAATCCCTGCTATACTTGAGCCCATCATTGCAGCCACCATGTCAATCCATCTCGTTGAAGGCCTCCCTGTCTTTCGTTGACCCTCCACCCTACCAAGCATGACATCCCTCTCCAAGGAATGGTCCCTTCTTACAACATGACCAAAATAGGTGAGATGAAGTCTGGCCATTCTTGCTTCCAAG
>NW_006921626.1:3870593-3880501 GCF_000298275.1 Orycteropus afer afer | reverse complement strand
TTGCCTCTCCTCACCTAATCCCTTCAGCTGACTGCTCTTCTCTCTGGCTTCCTGGCTTTTAATCCCCTTTCTCCTGCTCTTCCCGCTTGCTACTTTGGGCGTCCCTGAGTTGTCTCTCCTCACCTGTAACCCTGGGGCTGACTATGTGTGCTAGAGGTTGGGAAATTAACCCAACAAAAATTCAGACACCTTCCACCATAGTGAAATTTCTAGCAGTCCAATGGTGTGGAGTATGTCGAGATATTCCTACTAAAGTGAAGGTTAAGTTATTGTATCTGGCTTCCCCCAGAACTAAAAACGAGGCACAACGTCTGGTGGGCCTCTTTGGATTTGAGGAAACATATCCCACTTTTGGGTGTGTTGTTGCAGCTTATTTATCAAGTGACTCAGAAAACTGTTAGTTTTGAGTGGGGCCCAGAACAACAGAAGGCTCTGCAACAGGTTCAGACTGCCCCGCAGGCTGCTCTGCCACTTGGGCCATATGATCCGGCTGATCCAATGGTGCTTAAAATGTCTGTAGTAGATAGAGATGCTGTTTGGTGTCTTTGGCAGGTCACTATTGGTGAATCGCAATGCAGACTCTTGGGTTTTGGAGCAAAGCCCTGCCTTCTTCTGCAGTTAACTGCTCTCCTTTTGAGAAACAGCTTTTAGCTTGTTATTGTGCTTTAGTAGAGACTGAATGCCTAACCATGGGCCACCAAGTCACCATGAGGCCTGAGTTGCCCATCGTGAACTGGGTGTTGTCTGGCCCACAGAGTCATAAAGTTGGATGTGCACAGCAGCACTCCATCATTAAATGGAAGTGGTATATCAGAGATCAGGCTCGAGCAGGACCTGAAGGCACAAGTAAGTTCCATGAGGAAGTGGCCCAAATGCCTATGGTCTCCAGTCTAGTCACATTACCTTCCCTCTCCCAGTTTGCACCTGTGGTCTCATGGGGAGTTCTTTATGATCAATTGACTGAGGAAGAGAAAACTTGTGCCTGGTTAACAGATGGCTCTGTGTAATATGCAGGCACCACTCAAAGGTGGGCAGCAGCAGCACTGCAGCCCCTTTCTGGGACTTCCTTGAAGGACAGTGGTGAAGGGAATTTTCCCAATGGGCAGAACTTTGAGCTGTGCATATGGCTGTTCACTTTGTATGGAACAAGAAATGCCAGATGTGTGATTATATATGGATTCATGGGCTGTGGCTAATGGCTTGGCTGGATGATCCAGGACTTGGAAGGAGCATGATTGGAAGACTGGTGGTAAGGATGTATGGGAAAGAGGTATGTGGATAGATCTCTCTGGCTGGGCCAAAGGAGTAAAGATATTTGTGTCTCATGTAAATGCCCACCAAAAGGTGATCTTGGCAGAGGAGGACTTTAACAATCAGGTGGATAGGATGGCACGTTCAGTAGAAATCAGCCATCCTTTTTCCCCAGCTACTCCTGTCATTGCTCAATGGCCTCATGAACAAAGTGGCCATGGTGGCAGGGATGGAGGTTATGTATGGGCTCAGCAACATGGACTCTCACTTACCAAGGCTGATTTGGCTACCACCACTGCTGAGTGCCAAATCTGCCAGCAACAGAGACCAACACTGAGTATGCAATATGGAACCATTCCTTGGGGTGATCAGGTGGCAGGTTGATTACACTGGACAACTTCCATCATGGAAAGGACAGCATTTTGTTCTTACTGGAATAGATACTTGTCTGGATATGAATTTGCCTTCCCTGCACACAATGCTTCTGCCAAAACTACCATCCATGGACTTACAAAATGCCTTATCCACCATCATGGTATCCCACACAGCATTGCTGCAGATCAAGGGACTCACTTCACAGCAAATGAAGTGTGGCAATGGGCCTATGCTCATGGGATTCACTGGTCTTACCATGTTCCCCCATGTGGTGGTTATCCCTTTGTGTGTCAACTTGGCTGGATCTGGTTGAGTGGCTGGGCAGCTGGTTGTAGTATTCCCCATGATGAGACTGGTAATCAACTCCATGGTGGAATTTACTATGAGCAGCTGAGTAGCTGCCTTTGGGTATGTGGTCTGCTTCCTGTATATAAGCAGCAGCTTTGAGAATGGTCTTTAGCATATGGTACACTTGGACCCTGCATGTAGCCATGTCCTTGTTCAGCAGCCTGCCATACTCTGCCAACCCTGGGACTTACAATGGACTTGAATTAATGGCCTGCCATGAGTTTTGGTAACATCGGGACTGTGCTTTTATTTGTCAACCTTGGGCTTGTCAGCCTCAGAAGCCAGCAGCTGTCTGAGTGAAGAAAAGCCTCTAACTTCAGTGGGCCAGGAGCTGGAGGCAGAGCTGAAGCCCAAGACTAAGGGGCTTTTACCCAGCCCCTAAAGCTGGCACTTTGAACTTGGACTTAAAAACTCCAAATTGTAAGAATAAACTCCTATTTATTAAGGCCATACCATTTGTGGTATATTCTTGTCAGAGCAGCACTAGGTAACCAGAATACCCATCATCCTGAAGCAGCTGGCTTGATTGTACAATGGAATGGCCTACTGAAAACACAATTATGGCAACATCTAGGTGGCAATACCTTGAAGGGTTGGGGCAATGTTCTCCAGAAAGCTGTATATGCTCTAAACCAGCATCAAATATATGGTTCTGTTTCTCCAATAGCCAGGATTCATGGGTCCAGGAACCAAGGGGTGGAAATAGGAGTGATACCACTCACTATTACCTCTAGGGACCCACTCAAAAAATTTTTGCTCCCTGTCCCTGCTACCCTATGCTCTGCAGGTCTCGAGATCATAGTCCCAAAGGGAGGAACACTCCCACCTAGAGACATAATACAGATTGCATTGAACCGGGAATTAAGAATGCCACCTGGCCATTTTGGCTTCCTCATGCCTCTGGATCAACAGACAAAGAAGGGCATTACTGCACTATGTGGTGTGATAGATCCTGATTACCAAGGGGAAATTGGATTGACATTACATAATGGAGGTAAAGAAGAATATGTCTGGAATACAGAAGATTCTTTAGGATGTCTCTTATACTACCATGCCCTGTTTTTAAAGTCAATGGAAAATTACAGCAACTCAATTCTGATACGACTGCTAACAGCCCAGAACCTTCAGGAATGAAGGTTTGGGTCACTCACCAGGCAAAGAACCACAACCAGCTGAGGTGCTTGCTGAGGGAAAGGGAAATACAGAATGGGTGGTGGAAAAAGGTAGTTCTGAATATCAAACTACGACCACGTGACAAGTTGCAGAAATGAGGACTGTGATTGTTATATTTCTTCATTGTAATGTACATCAAATATATTTGTTTCCTTCTGTTATGAACTGTGAAATGCAAATAAGGTTAATGTGTTTCAGTTGTACGTGTGTTAGTGTATCCTGTTAGGTGAAAATATGACTTTATATTTGTCCTTATTTAGAGATTATACATGGTTAAGATGTGTACAACTGCCAAGTTGACAAGGGCTGGACTGTGATAATTGGAGGTGTGTGTCAACTTGGCTGGACCACAATTCTGTGTGTTTTAAGCAATTGTGATGTGGGTTGTTCCAATGATGGGATCAGATGTATATGTTTTGAGCTGTCAATCCGTTGAAAGGGAGTTTCCCTAGGGGTATGGCCTGCTTCCAGTATATTTATGGACATCCTGGGAAAAGAGACACTCTTCTGTGGATCACGATTCTGCCTACAACTGTCCATGAGCCAACAATCCACCATTGGCCTGGAGATCTTGGATTTGTCATTCATTGGAGTCAATAGCCAGTATACTGCCAGCCAACCTTGAGCTACTCAGCCCCTGCAGCTGTGTGAGTCAGGAAAAGCCTCCAGCTTGATGTTTGATCCAAGAACTTGGGACTTACCAGCTTCTATAAGTGTGTGAGCCGTTTTTCTAAGATAAATGTATCTTTCTCCATATATATACGGTTACTGGTGGTGTTTCTCTAGAGAAGCCAGTCTAACACAGTATCATCATGCCCAAGTTATCAATGAGAAAACTGAGGTCCAGAAAGGTTAAATAACTCACCCAGAGTTACAGAGTCAAGGTTCAGACCCATGCTGCCTGTGCTTCCTTCACATAATCCTGCCATATTGAGTATCATGGTTGACCGAAGAACTCAAAGCACAAAGAAATGTTCAATATTAATGTATCTCTGGCTCCCAATTTTATCTATAAGGGGCTGATAGGGTTCCTGGGTAATGCAAACAGATAACATGCTTAGCTGCTAGCCAAAAAGTTAGAGGTTTGAGTCCACCAGAAGCACTTCAGAAGAAAGACCTGGTGATCGCCTTCCAAAAAATTAGCCATTGAAAATCATATGGAGCTGTTCTACTCTAACACACATGGAGTTGCCATGAGTTTGAGTAGACTCAACAACAGCTTATTGGTTAAAGGAAATCATTATTCACCTGAAAAGGCTTCCCTATTGCTTGTCCACTCTTTTCTCTTTTCCATGATACACTAAACCTTTCTAATTAAGAAGAGTATTTCTGATGAAAGAGTAAAAAGAGCATTTCTCAAGCAAGTTACATAATTGCAATTAAGAATGCTTTATTTTAGGAGGAATTGAGGCTGTGAATCCTATTTCCATATGGCAGTTGCATATGTTTATTAATGGAAAAGCCTAATGAGAAGCCACTATTTCTGTGGAGCAGTTATCTTGCACTTATTTCCCTGGAACCAGACACAGGCCTTTTCTAGCAATCTTGTTCTCTGCAATCATTTGTGGCCCACTCTCAAAGAGTTTTGTCCTCATTTCTCCTCCCAGAAAGGCTGTTTCTGTAATGTGAGTCTTGAGAAGATGACTCACTGGGGCCATGTTAACTTTTATCTTCATCTGTTTTTAACAGTAATTAGGCCAGAGCGATTTGGGGGGCAGCACATGAGTCAAATTTGCAATCACTCTCTGTGCTGGAAACCCTGGCCATTGTTATTGGCATTTTGTGACCATATTATTCACATAAGCTTGCAGAGTTGCTGCTTAAGTTATCTGGTCAGGCAATTAAGGATGGGGTGGTTTCTTTTAGTTCAGTCTGTTCAGATCAAAGGCCTACCAAAATCCATCCCCCAACTCCATTTCCTAACACAACTATGACTGCTGCTCCACAGATATGTTCTTAAAGACAGGAAAACCAGTCATTGCCAATGGCCTTTCTTTTCTACTGTTCAGTTCTAAATAGTTTCTCATACTCATCTGGAGGATGTACAAAGCTTGAGATTTTAAATTTTCTGAAAGCAGGAGGAATATGCAAACTATTAATTGTTTAATTATTATAATCATGTGGGACAAGTCAAGATTCCAAGTCCCTACTCTGGAGGGCCGCTCCCTCCTTTTTGGCAAAATGTTCACCACATTTCCTGCTGCATTAATCCCTTGGCAGAGCTGCACAGCCGCTCACGACCGTCTCTCCCCCACCATCCTTCCTTATAGCTCTCAAATGTGCCTTTTGCTGAAAATCTGAGTCCACTTCATTCTGCTTTTTAAATATATATCTTTTTAATTCTGACACGTATTCTGTCTCCTGGGGCCCTGTTTTCCTAGGTCCCCAGATCCTGCTGAACTTAAAACATTAAAAGTGACAGCTCAACTAGTCGGTGAAATCCACAGCACTAACTGTAACCCAGAGCACCTGTGAGGGAGACAGGAGGTAGACACTGAAGCAAGAAGGTCCTTCATGTTGCAAAAAGAAGCAAACAGTAAATAAAACCAAGAGGAAGAACAAACATTGTGCAGGACAGGAAATGTTGTTTACAGATTCTACAAAAGACAGGAAGGGAGGTAGAGAAGGGCTGTAGAAAATACATAAACAATTAATAAGAATGAAAAGGAATAAACCAATACTCCCTCATCATGCTAATTTGGAGCTGGTTAATCCTCGGTCTGGTGGGATTCAGTCCCTTACTCAATTGCCTTAGGAATATTCCCTCTGCACTGTCTTAAAATTCATCTTTATTAGGAATATGTAGAAAAGTCTATGGATCACAAGGATCCAACCCACAACCAAACATGGGGGTGGCACAGGATACCTTCCTATGTGATAAAGTCACACACGGGAATGATAAACCATATGGCTCATTAGAATAGTCATTATTTCTGCAGAGGAAGATTCACATAAAGCAGTCCAGATATATTTGTTACTGTTTATTTCTTAAGCTAGTAATGGGCATATAAACCCACTGCCATCGAGTTGATTCCAACTCATAGTGACTCCCATTAGGTTTCCAAGGTGGTAAATATTTATGGAAGTAGATTGCCTCATCTTCCTTCTGCAGAGAGATAGTGGGTTTCAACCACCAATCTTCTGGTTAGCAAGCAGTCAAATGCCTTAGGCACTGCATCACCAGGGCTCCTTAATGGGTACATAAGTATTCTTTTTTATTTTTCTTTATTTTTTTTTCTTTTCAATTTGATTGTCTAAAAGATTTTATGTTGTTGTTGTTGTTATGTGCCGTCGAGTCAAACCCGACTCATAGAGACCCCTCCTTGGGTTTCTGAGGCAGTATCACTACGGAAGTAGGATTGCCCAACCTTCCTTCCGAGGAGTGGCTGGTGGGTTTGAACCGCCAACTGTCTGGTTAGCAGGCAAGTGTCTTAGCCACTATGCTACCAGACCTCCCATTAAGAACTTCTAAATAAACAAAAGAAACTCATCATCAAAGCCCAGTACTTGAAATTCCATCTGGAACACCAATGCCAGTTTTCTGGGTATGTGACCATTCCACTTATATAGGGACATGCCCCCCCAGACTCAGACAAGCCTCCACTTGGTGTAATGATCTGCTGTTGCTGTCTTAAAATTCTCAATAATTTTTAACAAGGGGTCCCACATATAGGTTTGGTGCTGAGCCACACAAAATATGTAGGCAGTCCTAGGCAGCTCTTACTGGGCTGAGAGAAGGATCTTCCTGTTTCAAGTAATACACAGAGATACGCAAGCCCAGGAACTAGTAGGGTCCTCTTGTGACTCTCCCTTTGGAAACTGTAGCTCTCATTCTACCCTTTTGACTAGGTAGAAACATCATCAGGAAGTGTCCCACCTTCTGTTTCTCATCTTCTCTTATCTTCTCCTCAAAAACCAAAGACAGACAAGATGCAGAGAAGTATGGTCAGGATTAAGTAGCAAGTGTCAAGATTGGTGAGAGGAAGTGGTTCCAGGCTGGCCCAACTCCTTTCCACACCAAACTAGAGGGAAGTGGCTTCTACTCATCTCTGGTACTCCTCCTCAGAGTTCATTTATTTTTGAATTATCACTAATTTAATTTAATCTACCAAATAAGGATAAAAGATCTCTACTCTCCACTTTTTGATAAAACATGCATTCACTTACCCTCCAATTATTGATAATGCATGTGTTCACTCAGAAAAAAATCACTGAAATAATTCTTTTGCTACACTATAATGTCATTTCCGCCTTTCTAGACAGAAAGAAAATAAAACAAGATAGAAAAATCTGGATCTACAGAAAAGAAAGAAGAACACCACAAATGATCATTAAATGGACAAATATTAAAGATTTTTTTCCCTTGTTGTTCACCAAAACCTTTGATGGAAGGCTTTAAGGAATATTGATAATATCAAATCAACCATCAAAATACTAGGAAATGATGGAGTAACTATCTATCAGAAACCAATGGCAAACTTGTGAACAACCACCACATCTATATACTACCAGATAAAAAAAAAAACAACTTGGATATCTTAGCTTTCAGCATTTAAATGACTGAATGAGATGATTAAAGCATGGGTAATCTGAGAATCGGATTAATCAGGCACTCTGGTGGCACTGTGGTTAAAGCATTGGGCTGCTAACCAAAAGGTTAGCAGTTCAAACCCACTAGCTGCTCCATGGGAGAAAGATGAGTCAGTCTGCTTTACTAGATTTACAGCCTTGAAAACCTTATGGGGCAGTTCTACTCTGTCCTATAGGGTCACTATGAGTCAGAATTGACTCAATGGCAGTGGGCTTATTTGTTTTGTTTTTTAATCTGAGAAAGCACACAGGCATCAATCATTATAGAAAACGTGGTTGAAAACATGCTACTTTTCCAACTTTATTTTCCACAGCTTTTCTTTATGTATCCTTTCTTCCAGCCATATCAAACCACTCCCCACTCATTCCAGAAAGAATCTATAACCTTTATCCAGAATATATAGACCTTATCCAATATATTAGGCGCTCTAGTAGCACAGTGCCTAAGGCACTTGACTGCTACCCAGAAGGCTGGCGGTTCAAACCCACCAGCCACTCCTTGGAAGGAATGTTGGGCAATCTATTTCCGTAGTGATATCGCCTCAAAAACCCAAGGAGGGGTCGCTATGAGTCGGGGCCAACTTGACCACACATAACAACAACAACAATCCAATATATCACAATCTAGCTTTCACAGCATGAAATACTATGAGATCCTTGGTAGCAAAGATTCTGCAACCATCTTACCCTAACACCTAGCATAATAACTAACCTATAGTTTACACAGGAGCTCTGGTAGCATAGTGGCTAAAGCACTTGACTGCTAACCAGAAGGCTGGCGGTTCAAACCCACCAGCCACTCCTCGGAAGGAAGGTTGGGCAATCCTACTTCCGTAGTGATACTGCCTCAGAAACCCAAGGAGGGGTCGCTATGAGTCGGGGCCCACTCGAGGGCACATAACAACAACAACAACATAGTTTACACACATAAAGAAAATAGATGAACAGTAGACAGAGAGAAAAAAAGTAAAAGCTAAAAGGATGGATAGATGGGTGCATAGGCCAAAAAACAACTCAGTACAATTCAACCACAATTCAACTAAATGTGAGACAGACAGAGAAAGCACGGATATCAAAACCAAAAGAAAAAAGAACAAAACACCCTGCCTTTAAGTTGATTCTCACAGTGACATTTCCAAGCCTGTAAATCTTCTTGGAAGCAGACTACTTCATCTTTCTCCCACAGACCAGCTGCTGGGTTTGAACCACTGAACCTTTGGTTAGCAGCTAAATGCTTTAACCACTGCACCACCAGAGCTCCATTCAGCACTAAAAAGAGCATAGCGAATCACCTCCTATCTATCTCCACATAATAAATATATATGCTCAAGATAAAATGCACCATCATTTCTAGAGCACTTCCTTGGGATTGTCACTTGACTGCCTGGAGGTAGACATTTTGCATTGAATCCAGACTTCAAAAATGGGAATTGGAAGTTATTTTTAGAAAGGATTGGATAGGGTGGGTGAATAGATAGATCTCACTGCCGTTGAGCCGGACCTGACTCATAGTAACCCTTTTGGGTTTCTGAGGTAGGATCACTATGGAAGTAGATTGTCCAACCTTTCTTCTGAGGAGTATCTGGTGGGTTTGAACCACCAGCCTTCTGGTTAGCAGTCATATGCCTTAGGCACTATGCCACCAGCACTCCCAGAGAGATAGATAGATAGATATGATGGATGGATGGAAGCAAAGATGGATGGGTGGTTGGATGGATGGATACATAGATAGATAGATGGACAGATAGTTAGATAGGTATGTAGGTAGGTAGGTATATATAGATAGATTGATAGATAAAGCTGATGGCTTTATTTTTATTTTGTTTTCTTTTAATATTCACACTTTTTCTTAGACTTGGATTTATTACTTAAAGGCAAAAAAAGAAATAAATAATAATGGAAAGGGATTATGCATTCACACTTCTAATCACTACCTCTCCTAAACTATTCTTTTGAAACTTTATTTTCTAAAGATTTATTTGACATCCATGGGATGTCTTAGACTTTTTCTAATGTGCCATGCATTCTGTACCAGACCAGAACACACTAGCTCTAATCAGAAATTATATTCCTTGCTTCGTTTTGGGTTTGCTTTTAATCACTATTTTTATCAAAGTGTATATGTGTGTGAGTGTGTATGTAACTATACATATAAACCATATATATATATA
>NW_006921626.1:3864632-3866903 GCF_000298275.1 Orycteropus afer afer | reverse complement strand
ATCTTCTGTGTCTGTGTTAATTGGTTTCCCTTTTCTTTGTTGAAGAGGGTCTGTGCAATCCTTCTGCCTAGTCCGCCATCTTGCCCCGCCTCCCCGAGTTGATCTTTACATGATATTTATAAATCATGTAAAGAAAATCATATTTTTTTCACATTTTAACATCTCTTTAAACCAGAATGCATCACACAATCAATGGGTCTTAGATTAAATGAACTATAGTAATACTCAGGAGCTCTGGTAGTGTAGTGCTTAAGGCACTTGACTGCTAAGCAGAAGGCTGGCAATTCAAACCCACCAGCCACTTCTCGGAAGGAAGATGGAGCAATCTACTTCCACAGTGATACTGCCTCGGAAACCCAAGGAGGGGTCACTATGAGTCAGGTCCAACTCAATGGCACATAACAACAACAACAACATAGTAATACTCAAGGCATGTCATAGAAAATGGCGGTCTTCTGCTCAACACTACCTCATCCCTGAAACTACTGTGCAGAGGCAATTTTTTTAAACTTTCTAAATGTTTCTTTTGGTAATTGCCTCTGTATACTAAAGTGACATACTTACATAGATATTTTTGTTATTATTTTGTATTTTGGTGTTATCTGTTGTCATTCTACAATGTAAAATGAGGTTTCAGCTCTCTTAACAATCCCCCAATCCCATTACCTTGTCAATATACCCTTCCTTTCCCAATATAGTCGTGGTAGGCAAGATACTAAGATGTTCCCCAAGATTGCCCTCCCCACAGTATTCATACCCTGCATAATTCCCAGAACTGTGAAGACAATGGATTTTACTTCCATGATTATGTTATGTTACATGGCATTAAAAACAAACAAACAAACAAAAAAAAACTCACTCCCATTGAGTCCATTCCAACTCACAGCAACTCTGTAGGACAGAATAGAACTGCCAGTCTTTCCCATGGAGCAGCTAGTGGACTCAAACTGCTGATCTTTTGGTTTTTGGCAGCCCAATACTTTTACTATAACACCACCAGTGCTCCACCATACCTACTCATTGTCATCAAGTCAATTCTTACTCATAGCAACCCTATGGGACAGAGTAGAACTGCCATAGAGGGCTTCCAAGGCTGTAAATCTTTATGGAAGCAGACTGCCTCATCTTTCTCCCTCTGAGCAACTGGTGGGTTCCAACCACTGATTTTTCAGTTAGCAGCCCAATGCTTTAACCACTGGCCCATCAAACTCCTTAAGCTCTACCATCCAAACCAAACTCACTGCTGTCAAGTCAAATCTGACTCATAGCAACCCCTCCTTGGGTTTCCGAGGCAGTATCACTATGGAAGAAGATTGCCTAAACTTCCTTCCAAGGAGTGGCTGATGGGTTTGAACCACCAGTCTTCTGGTTAGCAGTCAGATGCCTTAGGCACTAGTTGTCCTTAAAATAGAGAGATTACTCAGGTAGGCCAGACCTAATCACATGGCTCATATCTTCAGAAGTAGAGTTTTCTCTGGTTGTGAGCAGGAGCTATCAAGAAGAAAGCAAACACCCAAGTTGTGGACTGCTCATGGAGAGAGACTGCCTCTAGGAGTTAAGCACAATCCCCAGCCAACAGCTAGCAAGAAAACACGAACCTCAGTCCTTAAAATCAACAAGGAACTGAATTCTACCAACAATATGAATGAATTTGGAAGTGAATTCTTCTCCAGAGCCTTCAAAAAGGAACCCAGACTAGCTGACATTCTGATTTGGGCCTTGTGACACCCTGAGCAAAGAACTCAGCTACACTGTGCTGAGTTCTGACCTACATAACTATGAATTAATAAATGGGTGTTATTTTAAGCTACTAAGTTTGTATTTGTTACACAGCAACATACCAAAAAAAAAAAAAAAAACCACCTCATTGCCATTTTCTCAATTCTGACTTACAGCAACCCTCTTTGGGTTTCTAAGGTGGTAAATCTTTACTTTTTTCTTTATACTCAAATCGTTGTGACATTGGGCTTACAGGCAAGGAGAGACAACGCAGGGACGCCAGAGTAGCAGGCCGGAAGAGCAGGGAAGAGGATAAAAGCCTTGAGCCCCAGGCTTACAGGTGAGGAGAGACAACGCTCAAGGCTTTTTTCCCCTTCCCTGCTCTTCCGGCCTGCTACTCTGGCGTCCCTGCGTTGTCTCTCCTTGCCTGTAAGCCCAATGTCACAATGATTTGAGTATAAAGAAAACAAAAATCCTCACAACTGGACCAATGAGCAGCATCACAATAAATGGAGAGAAGATTGAGGTTGTCAAGGAATTCACGTTGCTTGG
>NW_006921626.1:3862761-3864217 GCF_000298275.1 Orycteropus afer afer | reverse complement strand
GAAAGAGGGGGAGGCCTTCAACGAGATGGATTGATACGGTGGCTGCAATGATGAGCTCAAGTATAGCAGGGATTGTGGGGTTGGTGCGGGATAGGCAGTGTTTCGTTCTGCTGTGCATGGGGTCGCTATGAGTCAAAAACGACTCGACGGCACTTAACAACAACAACAACAAATCTTTACTGAAGTAGATTGCCCAGTCTTCCTTCCACACAGTTGCTGTTGCGTTTGAACCTTCTGGTTAGCAGTCAAGTGCCTTAGACACTATGTCACCAGAGCTCCTTACACAGCAACATAAAACTAACTTAATAGTCATATCACAGTTTCTGGTTATATCAATATTCAGTAATTACCATATGTGATAATTCACCAGTGAATTATCTCTCACCAGCTGCTCCATGGAAGGAAAATGAGTCAATCTACTTCCTTAAAGGTTTACTGCCTTAGAAACCCAATGGGGGTCAGTATGAGTTGGAATCAACCTAATGGCAGTGGGTTTGGTTTGGGGTTGGTTAATTATCTAATACACTATAATTATATTTCTATTCTTCAATAGTTTTGTTTTCCTGCAGTTGATAATTATCTAATACACTATAATTATCTAATACACTATAATTATATTTCTATTCTTCAATAATTTTGTTTTCCTGCAGTTGATAATTGCCTCATATTTTCCTTCACTTAGTGTTCTAAGTACTGTGCCCTAATTGTCTTTCAAATCCTCAATCTGTTCAGAAACTAACCTACCAGATAATCTATTAATCTCATGTGTTTTCCTCAACGATGTCCTTTCTGGAGCCCTCCATCCTTCTGCTCAATCTAGGCTGATTGGTTTCTCTCTCTCTGCAGAAGTGATTTAACCTTGAATCTCCTATCATCATTATTCCAGGAATTCCCTTTCCCCCACATTTCCCAGATTCCTTATTTCCTCTTTCTTGGATTTCTCTTTTGTTAAGAGAAAGACAACTTCCAATAGCTTCTGGTGAAAGGAACCATTGGAAGTAAATGTTATGAGACTTTTCATGTCACTGTACTACACTCACACTTGGCTGATAATTTGGCCAGGCATAGACTTCTGTGTAACACTCCTTCACTGCTTGCTTCTGAGAAGCCTAAAGCCAGCAGGATTACTACTCCTCCACATCTGATATGTTTTCTCCTCCTTCATCACTTCCTTCTCTTTCTCTTTCTTCTCTCTGAAAGTTTCTAAGACCTTTTCTGAGTTCCCAGTTCTGAAATGTCACAGTGATGTTCTTAGTAACCTTACCTTTTTAATGTGCAGTTGGTGAGCCCTGATCATTTGAAAACTTGTATTCTTTAGCATTAGTTCTTAGCCAATTTCCTCCTTTTTGTTTTCTCTCTTCTTTCTTTTGGCAGTTCCTATTAGTTAAATGGGAGCTCTGGTAGCATAGTGGCTAAGACACTTGCCTGCTAACCAGACGGCTGGTGGTTCAAACCC
>NW_006921626.1:3833228-3860936 GCF_000298275.1 Orycteropus afer afer | reverse complement strand
TAGTGCCTAAGGCACTTGACTGCTAACCAGAAGGCTGGTGGTTCAAACCCACCAGCCACTTCTCGGAAGGAAGGTTGGACAATCTACTTCTGCAGTGATAGCACCTTGGAAACCCAAGGAGGTGTCGCTATGAGTTGGGGCCGACTCGACAGCACATAACAACAACAACAATGTGAGAGAGCCAAATTTGGGTGAAACTTTTACTGCCTAAACTAAAACTGCTCTAATATCTGTTCTTCCAAGCACATATAGCATTTGGTATGTCCACCACCTATTCATGCTAACTCACCAATTCCTGAGCCTTACCCATTTTTAACTCGGAAAGAAGGTTGGGCGATCTACTTCTGTAGTGATATCGCCTTGGAAACCCAAGGAGGGGTCTTTATGAGTCAGGTCTGACTCAACAGCACATAACAACCCATTTTGAAATGGCCAGAGGCAGAATAGGCAAATCCTACAGGAAGTGATTTCATATGTACCAGATGTATTGGACCTGCCTAGCTCGAAATTCACTCAACTCTTTTCCCCCTTTACTATCTATTTGGCCTCCTACCTTGATCTTGGTATCCGATCAAGAAAGATTAAGAAATCCCAGTTTAGTATCAGTCCAGTCACCCTAAAAGGTGTCTAGCTCTACCCTTTCTCCTATACACACACACACACACACAAAAAAAAAAAAAACAGTTGTCATCAAGTCAATTCCAATTCAGGTGACTCTATGTGTGTTAGAGTGGAATTATTCCCTATAGAGTTTCAATGGTTGACATTTCAAAAGTAGATCACCAGGACTTTCCTCTGAGGTGCCTCTGGATGAATTCAAAAGCTTTCAGTTAGCAGCCAAGTATTTAACCATTTGAGCCATCCAGGGACTCCATTGTTTCCAGACAGTAATAAAAATAACTCCTACACATTCCAGAGCCTTTCTAATATGCAATACTGAGTCTGAGTCTCTACCTGGTAACCTGCCTCATATTCCAATCTGTGGAAATCTAGATTAGGACTGAATTTCCTCAGAGGCCACAGCTCATCCTCTCCTCAGTGCCTGTCCACTTCATGACTGGTCAACTTCCCGTTCCCACTTCCTCCTGGGCAGCCTCTCCTCATCGGTTAGCCTGTCCATACTTTGCAACATGGTCTACTTCAAACCTTCCTTGGTAATGAAACTTCTGCTTCAAAAATATTAGCCACTTAAACTTTGATTTGAATCAATTCAACTGATCTTTTCCTGAGGGCAACATTTGACAGGAGAGAGAAAAGGCACTTAGAGGGGGAAAAGGGTTTGAAAGAAGGAAAAGAGGAAGCCAAAAACTACCCCCTTCCTCATTTTATAGTTTGGCCTAAGGCCAGCCCTGCCCACCTCCTCCTTTTTCACTTGCTGACCTCTTTTTGATATATCAACCCAAACTCTAAGCTTTACCTATGGTCCCTAATTACTGTAGCTGTCCTGTGTTACATAACCTCTCAGCCTAGGGTTTAATTCTAATAGTCCATGATATTTTAGTTTTGGAGTTTGTTCCCTTTGAAGACACAGATGTCCATTTGGCTTGTTTTTTGTAGCTCCTAGAAGAATGACAGTCATACGCACCTGCCGCTCCACAGAAGGAAGATGGGGCAATGTATTTCCGTAAAGATTTACCTCCTCAGAAACCCAATGGGGTTGCTATGATTCAGAATTGACTCGATGGTGGTGAGTTTGATTTGGTTTGGTATCCCAGGATAAAAAACTAGCTGCCATAAAGTTGACTCTAATTCAAGGCGACTCCATGTGTTTCAGGCTGAGAACTGTGCTCCGTAAGGTTGAGATCACCTGAAGTCAAAGTGCCTCTGGGTGGACTCCAGCCTTTCAGTTACCAGCCAACATGCTAACCATTTGCACTCCCCAGGCAACCTGGTAACTGTCAATCCAATACTCCAATTCTCAGAAGTCACTCTGTCAAAAACCATTGCTTCTTTCAGTTTCACAACTTCAGCCTGTTTCTTCATCTTTTAAAATGGACATAATAATGCCCAATTCACAGGATGTTGTGAGGATTGAAAGAGAAAACATGGGCAAAATGTCCTGCATATGCCTAGCACTATTTAATGAGCAATAAGGCAATGGTTAAGCACTGGGCTGCTAATCAAAAGGTTGACGGTTTGGATCCACCCAGGGGTTCCCTGGAAGAAAGAGTTGGCAACCTGCTTTGGAATAGATTGCTGCCAAATAAAATCTCTGGGGCAGTTCTACTGTCTCTCTGTCTGGGATCTCTGTGAGTCCTAATCACTCCCTGGCACCCAAAAGGGTAACAAATATGTTAATTAATTGATGTAATTACCTACAGCCAGAGAACAGAAAGGAGCATTAAGGAAGCCCTTGGAAGCATCTGCCAGAATGGTTCAGTGAAGCGGGAGGTAGGCACCCGGCGCTGTGGAGGGTGAAGATTGTTTATGCCAGACAAGATCCACCCGTTCATTTCCATCAGCCCAAATTCCAAAGCCTGTAAAAGCATTAAGCGACCCTCCTCCTGGAGCCATGCTGGAGCTTCCTGACCTAAACAAGAAGGCTCGGCTCCTGCAGGAGCGTCAGTGCCGGGCGGCCGTATTTCAGCAGGCCTCCCGACCCCTGCGTAAATAAATGTGCGCTGCAGATAGGATAAACATTTTCTCCTGTCCTGAAATCAGATCTGCAGATTCCTCAGCTCCTCTGTGCTGGGCAGACTGTAATTACAGGATATGTTAAATTTTCTTTATAGCTCGTCCTGATGGTTGTTAAGTGACCACACCAGCTGGTCCAGCATCTAGCTCTGGTCTGCTACCATGAGTAATGAAAACCAGATGTGGGTATGAAGTTAATAATCAATATGGCGCTCGCCAGGAGTCAAGTGGGGCTCACCGTTTGCTTGGAGAAGACATGTAAGTGGTGATAAGCTGAGGTGACCTGCAACCCGCTGTTGGAGCTGTCACTATAGGGAGAGATAAGCCATTTGAAACTCCCAGAGGCAATGGGGAGAGAAATAAGCAACTGACGGGAATCAGAAACTTACCCAGCACAGATAGCATCTTTGGGTATCAGAATCCTTTCCAGAGGTGCCATACAAAGATTCCTTGAGCTGTGGCAATGCGGACAGATACAAGCATCTTCACTTAAATTTAATTACAGATAGTCAGCTTTTAGGCAACAATCTCTTGGAATGTCTGAACAAAAGTCACTTCCATTTAGAAGCAGTTTCCTTCCCTGGCTCAGAGATGTTCACACAATGTGTAAATCAATGAATGAATAAATGAATTACCACTGATGTATCTAGCATTGTAGCTCATAGAGTTGGAACTGATGAAGTAGCCATCAATATTTGTTGTTATTAAACGGAAATGGTAACATACAGATTCTGATAGAAAGTTGTGGCAGGGCCCGAGAATCTGCAATTTTGATGAGCTTTCTAGGTGATTCTGAAAGAGACGTGATTTTTTAGAAAGTGTATTTCAACAACCATCTTTTCACTACTGAGCCAAGCCAATTTGCAGAAGCAGGGGAAGAAATGCATATTTCCCTCCATCAGTCACAGAAACATAAAGAGGCTGAGGAGGACTCAGCTCTCAGTCAGTCTACATCCTCCAAGCAGACACACAACCTCCAAGTGCTGCTCTAGGAAAGGGGTAAGGTCAAATTCAATGCAACTGTTTTAACCTACTGCTGGATGGTGCAAACAATTAAGCACTTGGCTGCTAATGGAAAGGTTAGTGGCTCAGGTTACTCTGAGAGGTTCCTAGGAAGAAAGGCCTGATAATATTCTGAAAAAAAACAGCCATTGAACACCCTATGTAGCACAGTTCTACTCTGGCACACATAGGGTCACCTTAAGTTAGAATCAACTTGATAGCAACTGCTTTGGTATTGGTATTTATGTGTTTACCTGCTGGAGGAGTGGGAGAGAATTAGACAGTGCCATGGTTTTCTAGTTGCTCAGAATATACAAAAGATAAGGATGTTCATGAATAATCCAAGGGAAAAAAAATGTACTATTTATAAAGATATGAATAAATTGCTTTGGAAACAAAAAAGAGATATTAACAGTGCCTTAGGAAGTAAATAGGAAGTATCAAGGAAGGCTGCATTGAAGAGGTGTATTTGTTAGGCCTTGAGTGATAAGAACTATTTCAGCACACAAATATGGAGGAAAAAAGACCCAGCTGTGAGCAGCTGTGTTCGTGACCAGGAGCATCCATTTTCCCTTCTTCTGTACCAGTTCCCTGAGTTTGCCTTAGGAAATTACTCTCCCCTCATCCCATTTGGCATGAACCTTGCTTTGTTGCCAACGACACTCCCTTGAGCTGAGGATTGTGAATGAGGTTAGGGAAAAAGCGGGTATTAGGGAATATGAGGAATGGGCTGGGTGTTATAACAGATAGACTAAATGTCAGCAATGCTCAACTCAGAAACTTTTCTATACAAAAACCAAAACCCACTGCTATCAAGTCAATTCTCACTCATAATGACCCTGCAGCACAGAGTAGAACTGCCCCCATAGGGTTTCCAAGGCTGTAAACCTTTGCGGAAGCAGACTGCCACATCTTTCTCTCATGGAGTGGCTAGTAGGTTCGAACTGTTGACCTTTCAGTTAGCAGCGGAGCACTTAACCACCATACCATCAGGTCAGGGCTCCTTCATCTGAAACAGACCTGATGATCTTTCAAGTAGAGATAACAACTGAGTTGGAACAGGCCTGATACATAACAGATACATTGTTGATTGTTGAATGAATGAATCCAACTCAGGTACTATTTTCACTCTGGAAGCTTTGCTCACTGTCATTACTCTTGACTTTAATTGCCCAGAAAGGAACTCCTTTTTTGTGTCTCTCTGTCCTTGTATCATGTTCAGACTTCCACAATTACATCTTTCTCACTATTACTGCATATTGATCCCTGCTACTAGACCATAAACTCCTTGAGGGAATGAATGAGGTCAGGTATATAATTTATCTCTAATGCCCTGCTCTCTGCCTGCCTCATAGTGTGGTAGGGAAGAGACTGAAGAAAGTAGAGCATGAGAGTATCAGACCACCTCCTGACTTGATTGGAAAAGTATCAGACCAGAGAAAAGGGCAAAAAAAGTGCATTAGTAATAGGTGGGATAGAATGGAGTACAACCTTGACTCCAGCTTTCAAAGACAAGAAAAACCAAGTAGAGCTTTATTTTAGCCTGACATGGGAAGTCATTTAGGGTTAACATGTGATAGTTCCCATAAAGCCTGCTAGGGTAAACTTCTAAGTTGCTAGGGTTTCCTTAAGGAGCTCTGGTGGTGTAATGGTTAAGGCATTTGACTGCTAACCAAAAGTTTGGTGGTTCGAACCCACCAGCCACTGCACAGAAAACAGAAGAGGCCATCTACTTCCATAAAGATGTATAGCCTAGGAAAAAAAAATGGGGGTCGCTATGAGTCAGAATCAACTTGATAGCAGTGAGTTTGGTTTTTTGTTTTGAGGGTTTCCTTGGGGTTAGAAAATCATACTGCTTTCTTTCTTTGTCTACCTCCATATATCTTCACCAAATGGACACCAGGCAAACCAGAAGGCTGGCGGTTCAAACCCGCCAGCCACTCCTCGGAAGGAAGGTTGGACATTCCTACTTCCGTAGTGATACTGCCTCGGAAACCCAAGGAGGGGTCGCTATGAGTCGGGGCTGACTCGATGGCAAGTAACAACAACAACAACAACTGGGTATTTAAAGACACATTAGACTTGTAAGCTAAGTTCACCCTACACAAAGCTTTCAACACCATGACTGTTGAGTGTACATGTGTTCACCATCCTCCATTACCCCTTCTAAGAATGGGTTAAAGCATTGAACCTAGTGTATTAAGCTCCCACTTGATGCCTTCCTTATGCATTGAGTTATAATTTCACTTGACTCAAATGTGCCTGTAGAGGACACTTTTCTTTCTGGACCTCTTTAGTGAGTTAGTGTTGTGTTTGTCCAGGATAACGATACAAGCTTCTGTTCAATTATTCATAGGCTAGTTTGCATATCTTACTTCCAAGTTCCTATTAACAAAACAAATCAATCCAGGTTCACATACTTGTTGTTGTTGTTGTTCAGTGTCATTGAGTTGATTCTGACTCATAGCAAGCCTCGAAACAGTCAGCAAAGAAACACTCCTGATCCTGCATCATCCTCACAACTGTTGCTATGCCTAAGCCCATTGTTGCAAGCACTGGAGTCCATCTCAATGAGGATCTTCCCCTTTTTCACTGACTCTCTACTTTACCAAGCGTGATATCCTTCTTCAGGAAATGGTCCCTCCTGATACCATGACCAGAGTGTGAGAGACCAAGTCTCACCATCATCACTTCTAAGGAGCATTCTGGCTGAACTTCTTCCAAGACAAAATTATTTGTTCTTTGTTCTTCTGGAAGTTCATGGTATATTCAATATTCTTTTCGAAGACCACAATTCAAACACATCAATTCCTCTTCAGGTCTTCCTTATTCGTAGTACAGCTTTCCCATGCAAATGAGATGAATGAAAATACCATGGCTTGGGTCAGGCTCACTTTAGTCTTCAACACTCTTTAACACTTTAAAGAAGTCTTTTGCTTAATAATAGCAAAATGCCATTTACAGGGTTGTTGTTAGTTGCTCTCAGGTCAGCTTCAACTTATGGATAACACAATGAGATGTTGCCTGGTTCTGCACCAGCTTCATGATCATTGGCATGTGTGCGTCCATTGTTGTGGCTATTATGTAGTGTCTTCCGTCCCAGGGGTTTCATTTTCTAGCAGTATATTAGACAGTATTCTTTTGCAATTCATAAGTTTTCATGGACTAATTTTCAGAAGCATGTCTTTCGTCCTACTCTGCCTGAATCTGGAAGCTCTATTGAAAGCTGCCCACCAAGGATGACCCTGGTGGTATTTGAAATACTGGGGCCACAGCTTTCCACATCACAGCAATATGCAAGGCACTACAGCACAACAAACTGACAGATGAGTGGTGGATTTATAGGGTACCTACCATAATATTTTATTTATCATGCATAATAGTCAAAGTAAGCATTATTATCACTTTTACCCATGTGGAAAATGTCTTAAAGACCCTGAAGTAATCTCTCCAAGATCACATAGCAAGGAAGTGCCTGAGATGTGGTACACAACCTAAGTTCCTGATTCAAAAGTTGTTAAGTTCCTTCAGCATCGCTGCAAAGACAATTCCCTATATCTTTACACTTTATCATCTCTATACTTGGTCAGGTTCATTTGAAGAAAAACACTTAGCTGTTCTTTGTCAGTACAAGGGGTACAAGTCTTATGGAACGGTGCCTTGCATGGCTGTGACTGGTAATGCACTCTCTTTGTCATCACAAGGGCAGCTGGAAAGAATTCCATCCCTACTCCCTCTGGAGGGAGCTGTGCAACCTTTCCAGGCCACTGGAGTTGATTTTTGTCTTGTTTGTGCCTTCAGTGTTGAGATGGCCTGAATTCCCAGAACATTAGGAACACCTGCATTCCAATGAAATCCAAACATTAATCAAAAACAACTGTAAAGGATTTGGGGGTTGTGTGTCATCTTGTATCATCCACATTCTGCTCCTCTCCCTCAAGAGGGATGATTGGGAGTTGATTACAAGTCCTTTTTGATGATGCTGCTAAAAACTTTTGAAAAACATCACCCCCTCTCTTCACAAGACAGATTATATTGAGCAATATGAAGTCATGATTACACTGCACTAATTTTAGCTAAGTCAGACATCTTCATGAAAGAATTGCTCATGGCTGCCAACCACTGCTGGTTGGGTCAAAGTTCACCTTCCTTTGAAAAAAGGAAAAGAGTCAAGAAACTCCTCTCCCTGTGAATGAGATGCTGCTGTATCAAGAATGAACCCAAGCTGAGGTGAACAGGCCCATTCATTTCTAGATCCCAAAGATCTGCTAATGTCCTGGAACATCCTGAAACCATTCTGCTATGATGACTTTTCAGCAATGCAGGCAAGATGGGAGAGATGCAGCCATTGTCCTCACCAACTCCTTCAACAAAGAACCTGGATTCATCGACTCATGGTACTAATACTTGCCTCCCTCATGGCCTTGGTCTATTCCAGACTCCAGTGGGTCTTAATACGCCTCCTCAGTGATCTGCTTTAAATTACTTTATAATCCTCATAAACTTGCTGTCATGTTCCAATAGAGGATGCCCCTGGAGCTCTTTTAGAATCTCAGAACTGGTTTGATTGTTTGGGGATTTGTTTGTTTGTTTGTTTTTCCCATTTGCTATTTACAGAGAAGTTTCAAATAGAATTTTGACATACCTTAATTCTTATTCTTTTTGTTCTTATTCTTAATTGATTACCTGTGTGGTAAAGAGACTCAAGTTATAATGCTTCGTATTCTTTCATGGCTTCCAGTGACTCTATCTAGCCTTCAAGTGATTTATGAACATCAGTTAAGACTCCCAATACAACGGGATATTGAACAGGCATTTCCTAGGCCCTGTAGGAGCTCTGGTGGCGTAGTGCCTAGGACATCTGACTGCTAGCCAGAAAGTTGGCGGTTCAAACCCACCAGCCACTCTTCAGAAGGAAGGTTGGGCAATCTACTTCCGTAGTAGTGATGCTGCCTTGGAAACCCAAGGAGGGGTCACTATGAGTCAGATCCAACTCAACAGCAGTGAGTTTGGTTTTTTGGTTGGAGGTATTCCATTCAATGAAAGAATGAAATCCAAACTTTTATCTTTCTCTTTCACTGATGAGAACCATATTCTCACTTTGTGCAGCTTTCCAGACCTATTGAACCTAAAAGAACGCCAGTAGCTGGCCTTTAGCCAGAATTTGTATTAGTAGAGAGAGCCCACAATTAAGACTGGATTCAAGTCTCACCTTTGCCACCTACTGTGTGTGAGCAACCTTGATCACGTCCCTTAACTTCTCTGAACCTCAGCTTCCTCCTCTCTAAACATGAGGATAATTATAATAATTACTTCTCAGGGTTTATGTGAGGTTCAAATAAGTAAGTTGACATAAAACTTCCTTGTACACTGCTAAATCAATACTGCTTGGGGAAGGGCAATTTTAAAATTTGATTCCAAAATCTGTCAAGATTCTAGAGGAATTTACATTGTCAGCATTATCTTCAAGAGAGAAATTAAGACGAACTAATAAGATTTCCCATTTTCTTTTTAGCCTATCTGTACAACATCTGCTAAAAATGAATCTAGATATTTAGAGCTAGTCCTTTAGGTCACAAGCAGCATGCATCTATATTGAACCAAGCCAAACCCATTGCCTTCAAGTCAATTCTGACTCATGGTGAGCCCATGTGTTACAGAGGAGGACTACTCCGTAAGGTTTTTCTTTCCTGTAATCTTTATCAAAACAGATCACTAAGCTTTCATTTTGTAGCTCCAATGGGTAGGTTCAAACCTCCAACCTTAATAATTGAGTGCAAATCATTTGTACCACAAGAATGCATATGTACAGCATCTATTATATGCCCAGATATCAAAGAATTTAGTGTCCTGTTAAATTCAACCTAATCAATTCAATCAATAAATCAATACTACATGGTCAGCTCTGCCTAGGAATAGTAGGACATCCCTGCTCTAGAGAAATTTGACATTTCTATCACTAAACTTGAAAAAAATAGAGAAAGGATGTGGTGTTATTATAAGGCTACTAATAAGAGAAGTCAGAAATCTCCCTGGAATCAGGGAGCAAGAACACCAAAAGTAAACTGAAAAGTCAGTCAACATCCAAGGAGCTCTGGGAATGGGATTATCATTTGTCTCTCGGGTATGGAGCTTGGTGGATCTATTACTTAGCGAGATACTATGAATTAACTCAACTACTCTCTTAGTCTCTACTCCTCACATGAGTAAACACTTGAGAAGGAAAATCTGATTGGTTTTTGTGATTGCCAGGACCCATATTTGGGGGAAATTCCTCTGGCCAGGCCATCTCTAAAATCTCTGACTGACTGCTAACTGTCTACCATAGGCCAGCACCCATTCAGCTAGAACCAGAAGGTCACTTGATAGAGAATGCCCCTGTTTAAGGAACAGTTGAGAATGGCTTCCCTCCATAGGGTTTCTGGATGAGTTTGTTTATTTCAGAAGTTGCTAGCCTGGCAAATGCCATAAAAATCATCTTTAGTAAACACTTCCCCTTTTGCTCTCTCACATATACACCTAGAGAATGGCAAAAGTTACAAAATAGTGGTATGTGCTAGAATAATTGCAAAAGGCTTTCAAAAAGAGAGGAGTCCCTGGGTAGTGCAAATGGTTAATGTGTTCTGCTTCTCCCTTCAAGTTGGAAATTAAATAGTAAAGGGAAAACTGATCATTTCTTATTCTGTGAAGGGGTTACTTTCCCTGTTGCTAAATACTGGTGTATGTGTTAATGTAGCTAAGGACCCTTTTCTAGATTCCTCCATACTCAAAATTATGCTTTCTTCATTAAAATGATAGCTTTTCACTCTTCCCCAGTGCTTGGCCTGCTTTTATAGTTTCTAAGAATAATAATGTTGTTGTTGTTATGTGTCATCAAGTCAGACCCGACTCATAGTGACCTTTCCTTGGGTTTCTGAGGCAGTATCACTACGGAAGTGGATTGCCCTGTCTTCCTTTCGAGGAGTGCCTGGTGGATTTGAACTTCCAGCCTTCTGGTTAGC
Organism: Orycteropus afer afer; assembly: GCF_000298275.1. NCBI lineage: Eukaryota > Metazoa > Chordata > Mammalia > Tubulidentata > Orycteropodidae > Orycteropus > Orycteropus afer. Next base: position 3,850,299 of record NW_006921626.1, on the reverse strand, counting down.
AGTCAAGTGCTTTAGGCACTATGCTACCAGAGCTCCTAAGAATAATAATAGCAAATAATAATAGTTAACATTATAGACAACCTTAATGCCAGGCACTATGTTAAGCTATGTGTATCATCTCATATATAATCTTCATAATATAGTGTATATTAAAAGAGGGAACTTTGTAAAGCTATTCATTAACAAGAAGAGGAAGACTCCTCCAAGGAAGTAATATTTAACCTGAATGAAGATGATTTTGAAGTTTTCTGGTATTTATGTCTGGGAAAGGCACTGCAGGCAGTGGGATTGGCATTAAAGATACAGGAGCAATCCTGGGGTGTTCCAGAAATACCAATGAAGTTAGATAATAGGGTACTTGTGAGCAAGGTTGGAGCCAGGGCTGGAAAGGCTAGAAGAAGACATATTGGAAAGAGTTTTGTGGCAATTTTACAAGAAAGCAACGGGAATCCATGAAAGTGTGTCAACAGGGGAGAGCATTATCAGATTTGCATTTTAGAAAGATGATTTAGAACAATGTGGAGCATGGATTGACGGAAAGGGAGCCTGGAGGTAGAGGCAGCCACTGAGGAGTCTTTCACCACAGTCCAACAATTACATGATGGAGAATGAAGCTGAGGCAGGGACAGAGGAGACATAAATGGAGAGACTCAGTCAAGAGTTGTGTTAAGAGTAAGATGTAAGTCCCCTCAGGGCTGACAACCACTGAGGAAAGAAAAAGCTGGCACACAAATGCCAATGGCACCAGTTGGGTGTGTGAAAGGCTTAGTGGACAGTAGACAGAATGAGACAAGTTTAGATAGAATGAGAGAGGGCTCCCAGCCTGGGTCTCCAGGAAAGGTTTCAGAGGGGTTAGTATTTACTTTTCAAACCAACAAATGATACCCGAGGTAGATACACTCCTTGGAGAGAACAATCATGAGAGAGAGAAGGGCTGTTTATGCACAGGAGATAGCTCAGGGGCAGGAGTGCATGGAGGGTGGACGCAGGGAAGAGGTAACTATCAGGAGGAAGTGGGAGGGAAGCTGTTGCATTGGGGTAAATTGTAGTCAATGTCAAGAGACAAAGTGTATGTGAACTGTTGTATGGAAAGTGAATTTGCTCAGTAAACTTTCACCCAAGTCACAAAAAAAAAAAAAAAGAAGAAGAAAATGAGCAGGATTGTAATAGGCAGGAATGTGAAAAACATCGCAAGAAGGGAGCAGCAAAAGCAAAAGTATAAAGAAATCCAAAGTAAAAGGTGTGTTTGGGCAGGTGACAGAGCTGGAAACAACCTCACCACACTCTGCCCCAGCCCTGCAGGATATATATAGTAGACGCTCAGTGATAAACCCCACCTAATCAAGGTAGAAAAAATTATGTATGGTCTTTGTTTTACAAGGAGCTCTGGTGGCATAATGCCTTAGGCTAGTGGTTCAAATCCACCACCCACTCCTCAGAGGGAAGACGGGGCAATCTACTTCTGTAGAGATACCTCCTTGGACACCCAAGGAAGGGTCTCTATGAGTTAGAGTCGACTCCACAGCAGTGAGTTATTTTTTGTTTGTTTGATCACATAAAACCTCAGATAGTTGTCTGACATGGTCAGACACTCTCTTGGAATAGCACTCTCTTGACAACCTTGAGGGAGTCCCTAGGTGGTGCAAACGGCTAATAAGCTTGGCTGCTAACCAATAGGTTGAAGGTTCAAGTCCACCTAGAGGTGCCTTGGAAGAAGGGCCTGGTGATCTACTTCCAAAAATCAGACATTTAAAACTCTATGGAGCTCAGTTCTACTTTCGCACATATGGTGTCACCCTGAGTCTGAGATGACTTGGCAGTGACTGTGTGGTTTTTAACAGCCCCATGAAGGTGACACTGAGATGCTTCATCAGGAGAAGTTTTGGTTACAAATCTGTTGATCTTCTCTCAGCCTACTCAAGACTCCCTTCCTTGGGTCTTTTGAGCAAATAGCCCCATCAGGCGGTTCAGTGCTGAGCTGTCCCAGGTCTTCCCTGATTGTTTCAGAAATTAGTTTTCTACCCTCAAAAAAAAAAAAAAAAAGGCAAATCACAGGCTGAGGCCATCTACAGCTTCTGGGTCACTGTGATACAACAAGTCTTTGTGTTGGAGAAAGCTCAGGGCTCCCTGCCTGCAAGCTCTCTGTCTTCCTCCACCTGGAATATGAGGACTGCAAGCTGAGAGAACTCATCTCTTCCTTCCTCTGCCTCTCTTTATTCACAAGCAGCCCAGAAAGCCATTTAGCAGTAAATGAAGCATTCACCCTTTAATTCTCAGATGTATGTGATCTGTAAAAGAAAAAATTAAAATAACAAGAAGAAAATATCTTAAGGACGTCAGAGGGAGAGAAATGTGGAGAACAGATGCTGCTACTTGTTTTTGTCCGTGTTTTATCTTTGAAAATACATAAAACATGAGTAATTAGGGAGAAATAGTTCCAGCTTTTAGTAAAATCAAAACAGGGATATTTTAAAGTTTGAGTTGAACTTCTTACATGTTAAATTGCTTTGTTACTTAACACACTTTCTGGAATTATAAAATTCTAGAGCAAGAATAGAACTTGAGAACTACTTATTCCAATTCCTGGCCTTTAAGTTGGTGAATGAACCATTGAGGCTAGCAAATGCTCCTCTCCTTGTGTACACTACATTTAGAAATTTCCTTCCTGCCCTGTCAGCCCCATTTTATCATCTGGTCAAAAAGTATTTCCTTTGGTATAAATATCCAGTCATTCATTTTATTTATTATCTATTGAGTGCCTACTATGTGCTAGATATTCTGTTAGATCTCAGAGATGCAAAAACCTGATTTCATGTTGCTTTACATGATTTGTTCTACCATAGTTGCAACACACCAGTTGTTACATAGAGTTCATGCTGGCTCATGATGACCCCATGTGCGTCAATGTAGAACAATGCTCCATAGGGTTTTCTATGGCTGATTTTTTAAAAATAGATTAATAAGTCTTTCTTCTCAGGCACCTCTGGGTGGAACTGAACCTCCAACCTTTTAGTGCTTGACAGCCAAGTATGTTAACCATGTGTCCTGCCCTAGGCCTCCAGTTACAACATCCCAAACCAAAATCCAAACCTGTTGGTGTCAAATCAATCCCAACTCATGACATCCCATGGATTACAGAGTAGAACTCAGTTCCATAGTGTTTTCTTGGCTGGCATCTTTACAGAAACAGATCACCAGTCCTTTCTACTGTGATGCAACTGGATGAGTTTGAACTGCCAACCTGTGCATTAGCAGCTAAGCACAAACCATTTGCACCACCCAGGAACTTCAATTACAGTATGGTGTGGGATAATATAATAGAGATGATCATGAAGTGCGAGTGGGCCAGTGAGATAGGAAGCTAAGCCAGACTGAGGATGAAATGTGTTTCATATCATTTTAGCTTCACCAGTATAAATATATAACCATAACAATATTTGTATATTATTCTTCAGTTTTAAAAGGATATGCACAACAGTCCCATTGATATTCATAGTAACCATGTGAGTAGATACTATTATTATGCCTGGTTTATACATGAGAAGGAGCTCTGGTAGCATAGTGGCTAAGACACTTGACTGCTAACCAGAAGGCTGGTGGTTCAAACCCACCAGCCACTCCTCGGAAGAAGATGGGGCAATCTACTTCCATAGTGATACTGCCTCAGAAACCCAAGGAGGGGTCGCTATGAGTCAGGTCTGACTCAATGGCACATAACAACAACAACAATAACAACAATACATGAGAAAACAGAGAAAAAAGATTTCAAAAATAGTAAGTAACTGAATTAGAAGATATATTTGAGTCTTGGGATTCCAGGTGTCTTGCTCTCTTCTCTCCCTGACATTTGCTTCTATTATAATTTCAATAAATAAATAAATAAACTAATATGACAGAGCATGTCTTCTGGTGCCAGACACAATAATAAGTGTTTTGGTTTTGGTTTTTATTTTTTTGTTTGTTTGTTTTGGAGGAGAGGGGAATGACAGTACAAATATGAGTAAAGCCAATCCCTACCTTCTGGAAAGTTGTAGGTTGAGGGAGGAAAAAAAAAAAAAATATATATATATATATATATATATATATAATCACATACATAGAGAAAGCTTTTTTGCAAAGCAATGTGTACTAAATGAGTGATACAGAGAGAATGATTGGTACAGGAGGTCAGGGGAGAGAGAAATCACAGGGTACAGGATTGATCTGAGCTTAACAAATAGACAATAGAGTATTTGAGACAAGGTAATTTAACCCTATACACTGTGTAGACATTAAAAGAGAGAATTCAAGTAAAACATTTATGACAGTACTTAGAATATACTAATTCTCAATAAATGGTGGAGATGGTGGTGGTGGTGGTAATATCATTATTCATTGATGGTTAACATTATTACCATCAACTTCCACCCCTTCAGGCACCCAGGCCCTCAGGATAGCCTTCCTAATGCTGTTCCCTGCAACTCACCCCATGTGCCTCTCCTGAACACTTGGCCCTCCGCGCATACACACACATCCTCTTCTTTCTTCAGCACAAGTGTCTGCTTCTCAGTGAACAACAATTTCCACAAAACAGCTTTTCCCATCAGGCCTTCTCTGCTTTCCAGAACTTTGTGGAATTTACACCCCCAGGAAAGGACAGACTTTCTTCCCAAGGACCTGGGCAGCACTTGCCTCAATGCCCAGATGGACCCTCTGCAGGTAGGAGTCAGGGATGCTCTAGAGCTTGTCTGCTCTCCCCTGGGGTTCTCTCATGGTCTGCTACTACTTACTGCATAACTCTGGGCTCTGTTATTGGCAGTCAAAGGCTGTGATGGATACAGCTGCCATGAAACAGACACACAAAGGAAAAATGTGTAGCAAAAAAATGAAATACTGCAGCTGAAATCTGTGAAAGAGGCAGTGTTTCTATTTAGGGTCCTACCACCTCCCCCACTAAGCCTGCGCTCCCTCCATCTCCTCCCCTAACCCAATTTTTTCATCTTCCTGCTACTCTCCACCAAGTTGTCAACTAAAAACCCCCTTCCCCAAAGGACAAGCCATAAGTTGTGCCAAAAAGGGCCTTGGCTAGGAGTCAGGACCCTGGAGTCCAGGTCTGAATCTGCCAATGATGAGCTGTGGGAACTTTGGCAAAGTAGTAGATTTTTCTGTGTCATCATTTGAGATGACTACACCCTCTAGATCTAACCCATGATGGTTCTATTGCCATCCTCTTTTCTCAGCACATTTGGTTCTATTGTTGTCTTCTTTTGTCAGCAAGCTTACACACACACACACACACACACACACAATCACTCCTCAGTAAACTACATGTTTTCAACTCTTACAGCAGTTATCGAACTATCAGTTTGATATTAAGAGCAAAAGAGTTATTGAATTAATACTGTGAGCAAAGGTTACTTTTCATAAGATGCAAAACCTGATTTTAAATCATAAGAAAAAGTATAAGAAGTCAAAGTAAAAATACGCAAAGGTTATGAATAGATCATGCACATGAAAGAAGGTGGGAACAGTAAGCCAAATTTGAGGGGAAAAAAGTCTTTCTGAGTAAAAATATAAATGCCAATTAATGTAGAACTGAGCTCTACCAGATGTAGACATATTATAAACTCTGATAAAATTTTAAGACATTGTGGTAGTTAAGTTTGTGTGTCAACTTGGCTGGGCCTAGTTGAGTGTCGGGGCAGCTGGGGATAATTATTCCCCATGATGAGAATGGCAATCAATTCCATGGTGGGATCTACCACAAGCAGCTGAGTAGCTGCTTTAGGGATGTGGTCTGCTCCCCATATATAAGAAGCAGCTTTGGGAATGGTTTCTAGTTTATGGCACGCTTGAACCCTGTGTGCAGCCAAGTCATTGTTAAGCAGCCTGCCATGCTCTGCTGACCTTGGGACTTTCGATGGACTTGAATCAATGACTTGCTCTGTGGTTTGGTAAGATTAGTACTGTGTCTTCTTACTTGTCAACTTGGGTTTGTCAGCCTCAACAGCAAGCAGCTGTCTGAGTGAAGAAAAGCCTCCAGCTTTAGTGGGCCGGGAACAGGAGGCAAAGCTGAAGCCCAAGGTTGAGAGGCTTTCCCCCAGCTCCTAGAGCCTGGCACTTTGAACTCAGACTTAAGGCCTCCAAACTGTAATAGAATAAACTCCTATTTGTTAAAGCCATAACATTTGTGGCATATTCTTGTCAAAGTGGCACTAGGTAACCAAAACAGACTATTGTAAACTCTTATTAATTATAACAGGAACTTCTACATCAGCAGCAGGCAAACAGGTTAATAGCACAGAGAGAGAACTCAGAAATTTGTATGTGTGTGTTCACGTAAATTCTGTGTGTGAGTGTGTGTGTGGGTGTGTGTGTGTATTTGATACCTGTTAAAGGTGGCAGCACAAACCAAATGAAGGAAGATACATGGTGCTAGAAAAACTAATTCTATATATAGATTGAAAAAATGGAGCTAGATCTTTACTTTATACTATATATGAAGGGACTAAAAACCTAAATATGATTGGTAAAACTATACAGTCAATATAAGATTGTGTAGAAGACTATCTTTGGGCTCTAAGAGTTGGAAGTCTCTTCTTAAATAAGACCCAAAAGCACAAATCATAAAGCAAAATTTGGCAGATTTGATCTCATTAAGATTAATCTTTTGTAATTAAAGAGAGAAATCACACAGAAGCAACAGGTTGATAATAGACTGGGACAGATGTTCCAACAATGAATCCTATAAAAGATTGATACTCTGAATAGGTAAAGAACTAAGGTTCAATAAGGCGAGATGGGAAACTCAATAGAAAAATGGAAAGATATAATGAGTCAATTCACAGAAGTAGTAGCACTAATGTCTAACAAGTACCCCAAGAAATGCTGAAATTTGCCAGTAATCAGAGAAATCAAATTGAAACAAAAATGAGATATAAAGTGGTAACTTTACAGTCATCTGAAAGGAAAGACAGCTGATGGAAGTATAAGCTGGAACTGCTATTTTAGAAGGAATCTGCCAGTGTTTAGTAAAAGTAAGTACGTTTAGTTTCCAGACCCGTAAACCCACTCTTAGGTATAAACCCAGAGAAATTCTCCAACAAGTCCGTAAGGTAGTATGCAATAACATTTCCTGTAGCATTGTTTACAGCTGCAGGCACATGGAGATAACTGAGATTTTGATCCCTAGAAGAATGCAAAAGGTACATGCAGGAAATACTTGCTATGGCATAATATGCAGCAAGAAACTAAAAAGCAAGGATAAATCTGAAAAAATATGACAAGTAAGAAATAGAGTGATATTCATAATACAATCCTACAAATGTAAAACAAAACATTAAATATAATACCAAAAACCATGGTATAGATTTTGCAGGAACATAAGTTTAGGAATACATTAGAATTATTTTCTACCAATGTTATGTAAGTGGAGATCAGTCATGAAAATAGAAACTTCCGAGCAGGAAGGAACTTAATACGGAGATTTATGTGCTTTCAAAATTGTTGGAAGGGCTAGGTGTGTGAAGGGCAGTGAAGGCCACTGTTCATTCCCTGATTCACTACTAGACTTCATAGAAAACTGGAAGTTGATACTGTCACCCACCAGGACTAAAGGAAATGCCATTGATGGTCACATCACCACCAAGACTAGCGATTTATGGGAGAATGCCTGAAGCTGATGCAAGATCCCACATCTGCCAAAGCCCACACATCTGTCTGCCACTACAGAAGAATGATGGCCCTCAAATTTTAGTGAGAACATCTCTCACCAGGGAAATATAAATTGGAACCCTCTAATATATAATTCCCAGGTTTCTATCTTAGTAATACAGGGGAGCACCTGAAAGGGATCAGGAGTAGTGTCAACTACCAACAGATAATCTGGCACAGGTTTGGCTATGTCTGCACTGAACCCATATACACTTTTCTATATTCAACTTCCATACAACAATAGTATCATCAGCCTGCTTTCTGTCTAACATGAGGCAACTGTCTCACACACAAATAAAAAGGCATTTACACATAAAAAACATAAAATGTTTACACATAAAATAAACATAAAAATGTTCCCAAATGTAACATCATCACTATAACTAACCATCATCTAGTTGAGTCACAATCCCCCTTCAATATGTAATCAATCTAAATACTATATGCTTAATTAACAACAACATACCTTATATAAAATAGCAGGAAAAAGAGAAAGGAAATGGAAATTACTTAATATAAACAAAGAAAGACATATACACATATGCATATTTTGTTGCTTTAGCCATTGAGTCAATTCCAACTTGTGGCAACTCCATGTGTTATAGAGTAGAATGGTTCCATAGGGTTTTCTTGGCTGTAATCTTTATAAAAACAGATTGCAAAGCCTTTCCTCCCATGGTGCAGCTGAATGGGGTGGAATCACCAATCTTTCAGTTACTAGCCAAACATACAATATTTGTGCCACCCATAAGACAAGAAAATATGAATTGCTACTGCAATCCTTATTTCTACAACTGATCTCAAGATCACAGTTGGTATTTTTAACACTCTTCTTCCATTACCCATTCCATGTTTCCTTTGTCCACAGCTATCAATTCTGCTGGCCATGGTTCTTGATGTGGTGCAGTGAACCAAAACTTTATTCCTTAATTCTAAACCACTAGTAGCCCTTCCTGTGTTGGACAACTTGAAGCACTTAATGATGAAGATCAAGGACTACAGCCTTCAGTAAGATTATGCTTGAACATGAAGAAAACAAAAATCCTCACAACTGGACTGATAAAAACATCATCAATGGAGAAAACAGGAAAGTTGTCAACAATTTTATTTTACTTGGATCAACAAACAGTGTCCATGGAAGCAGCAGTCGAGAAATCAAATGATGGCAATAGGCAAATCTACTTACCAAAAAAACTCTTTACCTACGTATATAACTAGACTTCTAACAGCCATAACACAAATAGATATAAGCACACCTATGTTCATTGCAATATCATTCACAATAGCAAAAAGATGGAAACAAACTAAATTCCATCAGCTGATCGATGGGTAAACAAATTGTGTACAGACATAAGACGAAATATTGTGCAACTACAAAGAATAATGAAGGTTCTGAGAACATACCATGGATGAATGTGAAGGACATTATGCATGGTGAGATGAGTCAATCACCAAAGGACTATAGGTTCTAACTATTATAAAAAGTCAAGAATAGGTATTCACACAGAAAGTAATGTTCTTTGATGGTTATCAGGGATGGCAGGGGAAGGGAGAAAGAATCACTTTCTAAACTGTAGACACCTGTTATTTTTGGTGATGGGAAAGGCAATAGCAAATACGAGTGAAGTCTGTGCAACTTCAGTAAGGTAAATGACGACACCAAGAAGTATGAAAGAATAAGGGACAATTTTGGTAAATGTTATAACATATACAATTTTTCAACAATACTAATAACAACTAAAAAATATGTGTGCGGTTACATAGGTAGATATGTATACACATATGTGTATAAGAAGGTGTATGTGGTTATATGCACATGCATATAGGTATATCTGTAGACATATGTGTATACATCTTTATGTGTGATGCATATATCTTCATATATATAATAAAGTACATGGGGCACAGTTATAGAGACTTCCTAGACATATCCAAACACCTTGTGGGGTTGGTTTACTGGGTTTGAAGGCTTATGACCATAGTCTTATGGGACAAAATAGTCAATTCACATAACATAGTTCATAAAGATAATGTTCTACATCCTAGTTTGGTGAGTAGTGTCTGGGGTCTTAAAAACTTGTGATGGCAATCTGAGACACAGCTTTTGCTCTCTTCTTGTCCGCAGCAAAAGAGAAAGAAGGAAACCATAGACTTAAGGAAGAAACTACTCTACAGGACTAATAATAATCCACTAGAACCATATTCTAATCTATCCTGAGACAGAAGAGCTAGATGGTACCTGGCTGCCACTACCAACCATTCTCACCAAGGACACAATACATGGTCTTGAATAGAACAAGATAAAAATGTAGAATAAAACTCAAATTCTTTAAGGGGGGAAAAAAAAGCCAGATTTACTGGATTAGTAGAGACTATAAGGACTCAATGGCAGTGAGTTTGGGGTTTTTTTGTTTTGTTTTGTTTTAGAGGAACCCCTGAGATACCTTTTAAACATGGAACTGAAACCACTCTCAGAGGTCACCTTTCAGCTAAATAACAGAATAGATTATAAAATAAACAATAGCACTAGTAAGTATTGAGCTCTTTCAAAAGAAAATATCATCTATCTGAGACCAAACAGTTAACATTTACACTAAAGCAAAGATGAGAAGGTATGCAGGGTCAAAAGCAAAACCCCCTGCTGTCAAGTCAATTCTGACTGATAGCGACCCCCACTGGATTTCCAAGGCAGTAAATCTTTACAAAAGTAGGTAGATTGCCCAGACTTTCTTCCACAGAGTGGCTGGTGGATTTGAACCACCAATCTTTTGGTTAGTAGTCAGATATCTTAGACACTGTGATACCAGGGCTCCTTAAGTAGGGTCAGGGAAGCTAAATTAACAGAAACATAACAACCAGAAAGGAAATAAAAGAAATGTTGACATATTGTTAAAAACATAAATGCTGCTGAACCATATATATGGAAATTGCTAAATGTGAGCCTAATTTGCTGTATAAACTTTCACCAAAAACACAATAAAATATTATTTGAAAATAAAATAAGTAAGTATAATTTTTAGTATGTAAACATTTTAACTCTACATATAACTAATATGCAATAAGCATAATGAGTGCCACATAGTAGCCACTCAATAACTGATAGCTTATTTGTGAAATTTAAAAAAAAAAAAAAAAAAAAACTCTTTAAAATTTTAAAAAGCAAAGATGTCGCTAAGGTACACCTGACCAAAGCCATGGCCTTTTCAAATACTTCACATGCATGTTAAAGCTGGACAATGAGAAAGAAACGCATGAAAAGAATTGATGTATTTGAATTGTGGTGTTGGCAAAGAATATGGAATATGCTGTGGACTTCCAGCAGAACTAACAAACCACTCTTAGAAAAAATATCACCAGACTGCTCCTTAGAAGCAAGGTTGGCAAAACTTCAGCTTGCTTACTTTGGACACATCATCAGGAAAGGCAAATCACTAGAAAAGAACATTATGGTTGGTAAAGTAGGGAGTCAGCAATACAGAGGAAAACCCTCAATGAGATGGATTGACACAATAACCAAAAATGGACTCAACGTACCAATGACTATGAAGATGGCACAGGAGCAGGCAATGTTTTGTTCCATTATCTATACAGTCATAGTGAGTTGGAGTTGACTCACTGCAGTAACAACAAAAATGGTTGTTTTGAACACTATGTTGTTATGTGCTGTCAAGTCATCTCCAACTCATAGTGACCCTATGTACAACAGAACAAAACACTGCCCAGTCCTATGCCAGCCTCACAATCCTTATTATACCTGAGCCCATCACTGCAGCCACCATGTCAATCCATCTTGTTGAGGGCCTTCTCCTCTTTCATTGATATTCCATTTTACTGAACATGACATCCTTCTCCAGAGAATGGTCCCTTCTGATAAAATAACCAAAGTAGGTAAGAGGAAGTCTGACCATTTTCACTTCCAAGGAGCATTCCGGCTGCACTTCTTCCAGGACTGATTTGTTAGTCCTTTTAGCAGTCCACAGTACTTTCAGCATTCTTTGCCAACACCACAACTCAAAACATCAAGTCTTTTTTAGTCTTCCTTATTCATTGTCTAGTTCTCACATGCATAAAAGGCATTTGAAAATACCATGGTTTGGGTTAGGTGCATCTTAGTCTTCAAGGAGACATCTTAGCTCTTCAGCACTTAAAAGAGGTGTTTGGCAACAGATTTGCCCAATGCAATACCTATTTTGATGTCTTAACTGCTGCTTCCATTGGCATTGATTATAGAACCAAGTAATATGAAGTCTTCAACAACTTCAGTTTTTTCTCCATCTATCAAGATGCTGCTTATTGGTCCCGTTGTGAGGATTTTGTTTTCTTTATGAGCCAAAAAAAAAAAAAAAAAACCTCACTGCCATGGAGTCTGATCCGACTCATAGCAACCCCTCCTTGGGTTTCCAAGGCAGTATAACTACGGAAGTAGATTGCCCAACCTTCCTTCCGAGGAGTGTCTTGTGGGTTTGAACCATCAGCCTTCTGGTTAGCAAACAAATGCCTTAGGCACTATGCCACCAGAGAGCCCAACTAAACTATAATCAAGGTCATATTTTGGATCTCACGGACTTGTTTTAATTGTCTTCAGCTTCAACTTTCACTTGCATATGAGCAGTCGATGGTCTGTTCCACAATCAGCTCCTGGTCTTGTTTTGGCTGAAGATATAGAGCTTCTCCTTTGTCTCTTGCCACAGATGTAGTCAATCTGATTCCTGTGTATTTCATCTGGTGAAGTCGACATGTATAGCTACCATTTGTGTTTTTGAGAAAAGGTGTTTGTAATGAGTAAGTCATTGGTCTTGCAAAATTCTATCATGCAATCTCCAGCATCATTTCTGTCACCAAGGTTATATTTTCCAACTATTGGTGATTCTTATTTGTTTCCAACTCTTGCATTCCAATCACCAGTGATAACTAACACATCTTGATTGCACGTTCAGTCAATTTCAGACTGCAAAAGTTGATAAAAATCTCCAATTTCCTATCTTTGTCTTTGGTGGCTGATGCATAAATTCGAATAATAGTAGAATTAATTGGTCTTCCTCACAGGTATATGGACATTATCTCACCACTGACAGCATTGTACTTCAGCATAGATCTTGAAACATTCCTTGTGATGATGAATGCTATGCCATTCTTCTTCAATTTGTCATTCCTAGCATAGTAGATCATATGCATGTCTGATTTAAAATGGCCAGAAACAGTCCATTTCAGTTCACTAACACTTAGGATATCAATCTTTATGTATTCCACCTCACTTTGGACAACTTGCAATTTTCCTAGATTTATACTTTTTATATTCCATGTTCCAATTATTAATGGTTGTTTGCAGCTGTTTCTTCTCATCTTGAGACATGACACATCAGCAAATGGAGGTCCCAAAAGCTTTACTTCGTCCACATCATTAAGGTCAGCTCTACTCTGAGGAGGCAGCTCTTCTCCAGTCATATTTTGAGTCCCTTTCAACCTGAGGGGCTCATCTTCTGGCGCTATATTGTACAATGTTTCAGGGCTATTCATAAAGTTTTTCAGTAATATATCAAACAGTATTTCACTGCTATCCATAGGTTTTCACTGGCCTATTCTTTGAGAAGTGGATGGCCTCTTCCTTCTTCTGGGTCTGTCTTAGTCTGGTGGCTCCACTGAAACCTATCTACCAAACCCTGCTGGCATTTGAAACACCGGTGGCATAGCCTCCAGCCTCATAGCAACACTCAAGTCACCACTGTAGGACAAACTGGCAGACAAGTTTGTTCCCTCTAGCTGTTCTAAATTGCTCTGCTCATTTCCTGGTTTTCCCTGCCCTGCTTGCTTACCTCACCTGTCCCTGGGACAAACATCCATCTTCTGCTGGTCCCAGGCTGGCTTGCTGCGGTCTGTCCCTGGGGCACTCCATGCAGGCAAACACCCACCTTCCATTGGTCCTGGGGCTGGCTTACTGCAGTCTGCGCCAGGGAGCAGCTCCCTGCAGGCAAACACCTGCCTTTGGCTGGTACTGGGACTGGCTTACTGTGGCCTGCTTTAAACTGCTATATTCTTCCATTAATTTTTTCACTGGAATGATAGGTCTAACAGACATCCCTCAGAATTCTCTGGATTCTACACATATGCTTTTCTGATCCCCTCTTAAAGAAGCAAGCCTGCTTGAAGATTGGTCAGATAATACAAAAAGTCCTTTTCTTTGCCTCTTGGTTTAGGGACACAAGAATAATAGAGAACTTCCCATTCATTGTGATGTCTTCTGAAGAAAGCTTTCTCACAATTAGTCCAAGCGACTGGTACACCATCTAATCTACAGCCTATATGACTATGAGACCAGAAGAACTAGATGGTGCCCCACTACCACTGTCAACCACTTGGAAGGGGATCTATGTAGGAAATCCTGGATAGAGAGGGAGAACAATGTGGAACAAACTCAAAATCATTTGGAAAAAAAAAGGGGGGGGACCAGGTTTGCTGGTCTGATAGAGCCTGGTAGAACCACTGAGACTATGGCCCCTAGCTGCCCTTCAGGTCTGGAATTAACACACACCTGTGGCTTCCAGCCAAACAGAAGACAGGTATATAAGTTCAACATTTATCTGAGGTAGATACACTCCTTGAAGAGAACAATCATGGGAGAAAGAAGGGCTGCTCAGGCACAGGGAGACAGCTCAGGGAGCAGGGGTGCATGGAGAGATGGACACAGGGGAGAGGTAACTATCAGGAGGAAGTGAGAGGAGAGCTGTTGCATTGTGGTGAATTGTGGTCAATGTCATGAGACAATGTATGTCTCAATGTATGTGAACTGCTGTATGGAAAGTGAATTTGTTCTGTAAATTTTCACCCAAATCACAATAAAGAAAAAAGAAAAGGGAGAAATAAAGCTTTCTCACTTGGACACTATGATCTCTAAACCAGCAGAGCCCAAAGATGCAAGCACATGAAACAAATTTTTTCAGGTCTTCTAGTAGGAATAACAAGAATTAGGAATAAAGGTGCAAGAAGCTGTCATCCCATTTCCCTTCTTAGCTCATAGGCCAGTGTATTCTAGCTATGGGAGAACCTGCATTATAATTTGAGCACTCATTCAAAGCATGTTATATATTTTGTAGACCAGTTCTCCACTCATATAAGCTTCTCTCTTCCTCTTGGCATGACAATTGAGTCTTCATTAAGGCATGCCACAATTCTGATAAGTCATGTACACATAATGAGCAACCAAATGTTACAATTTCATTAAGGTGGCCAAATGTGAACAAAAAAAGACTTAATTAAAGTGGTGCAATTTTATATATATTAGCATCAACAGTTCAATAAACTTGGATTTTTATGCAAAGAAAAGAGAGAGAGAGAAAATAACAAGCAGTTATGGACAAGCTTTCTGAAAATAGAAAGTCTTATCAAATATTTCACTAAAGAAATAGAAAATATAAGAAACAATCAAATGGAGATTTTAGAACTGAAAAACACAATAACCGAAATAAAAAGCTTATTTAATGAGCACAACTGAACAGAGATAATGAAATAAAGAATCAAAAAACTGGAAGATAGGGTAATAGAAATCACCCAATCTGGACAAGAAAGAGGAAGAATAATAAATGAATAAATAAATGTTTGTTGTTGTTGTTACGTGCCGTCAAGTCAGACCCGACTCATAGCGACCCTTCCTTGGAATTCCGAGGCAGTATCATTACGGAAGCAGATTGCTCCATCTTCCTTCCGAGGAGTGGCTGGTGGGTTTGAACTGCCAGCCTTCTGGTTAGCAGTCAAGTGCCTTAGGCACTATGCTACCAGAGCTCCTGAATAAATAAATAATACTAAATGAAAATCTAACTAACAGAGCCTTAGAACCTGTGGGATTATAACAAAAGTTCTAGCATTAATGTTGCCATTGTCCCAGAAAGACAAGAGGTTAAAAAGGTAGGGTTGAAAAAGTACTTAAAGAAATAATTGTTCAAATTTTCCCAAATTTGATGAAAGACTTAAACCTACAAATTCAATAAGCTGAGTGAATCTAAAATAAGATAAACCAAAAGACATCCACATCAAAATACATAATAATCAAACTTCTGAAAACCAAAGACAAAGAAAAAATCTTGAAGGCAACAAGAGAGAAATAACACCTTATCTATTGGGGGGGAAAAAACTAATCAAATGACAACAGATTTCTCACCAAAAACCATAGAGACCCAAAGACAGAAGCACAGTATTTATCAAGGGCTGAAAGAAAAGACTGTAAACTGAGAATCTTGTATATGGAATCCTAAAAATCTTTCAGGAATGCAGAGGCAATCAAGACATTCTCAGGTTAAAGAAAACTAAGAGAATTTGTCACTAGTAGACCTACCCTAAAAGAATGCCTAAAGAAGAAGAAAACTTGGAACATCAGGAAGGAAAAAAGAATATGGTGTGGTGGTTCAGTTTGTGTGTCAACTTAGGGAAATGAAAATCCTCACAACTGGACCAATAAGCAGCATCATGATAAATGGAGAAAAGATTGAACTTGTTAAAGATTTCATGTCATTGGATCCACAGTCAACACCCATGGAGGCAGCAGTCAAGAAATCAGATGACATATTGCATTGGGCAAATCTTCTGCAAAAGACTTCTTTCAAGTGCTGAAGAACAAAGATGTCTCTTTGAAGACTAAGGTGAACTTAGCCCAAACTTTGGTGTTTTCAATTTTCTCATATGCATGTGAGATCTGAACAATGAGTAAAGATGACTGAAGAAGAGTTGATGCTTTTGAGTTGGAGAAGAATGCTGAAAGTACCATGGATTGCCAGAAAAACTAACAAATCTGTCTTGGAAGAAGCACAGCTGGAATGTTCCTTGGAAAGGAGAATGGCCAGACTTCATCAGACCTAATGGTCAGAAGGGACCATTCCCTGGAGAAGGATGTCATGCTTGGTAATGTGGAGGGTCAGCGAAAAAGGGGAAGACTCTCAATGAGATGAATTGACACAGTGGCTACAACAATTGGCTCAGATATAGCAAGGATTATGAGGATGGAACATGACCAGGCAGTGTTTCACTCTGTTGTACATAAGATTGCTATGAGTCAGAGCCAAATTGATGGCATCTAACAATACCAAAAACATGTTATAAATGGAAGGGCAAAGGGATGAAAAGGGAGATAAGGAACTTTAATCAAACTGATGAAATGATGACATCAGTAAACGCTGATAAGTTATGTACATGTAATGTAATATCTTAAGAAATCTCTAAAAATGTATATAAATGATACACTCAAAAACTCTCTACATAAATAAAAACAAAATTTTAAAAAACGTTCAAGTATCCCAGAGGAAGACAGGAAAAAGAAAATAAAAACAACAAAAATTAAAATTACAGAATTAAAGCTTAATTATAGTAAATGTAACTGACCTAAAGAAACCAA
>NW_006921626.1:3821259-3833067 GCF_000298275.1 Orycteropus afer afer | reverse complement strand
TCCTCGGAAGGAAGGTTGGGCAATCCTACTTCCGTAGTGATACTGCCTCGGAAACCCAAGGAGGGGTCGCTATGAGTTGGGTTTGACTCGACGGCACATAACAACAACAACAACAATAACATATATATATATTACGGAACAGCAGTTGTAACTGGAGTCAGCATAATATTGTTGTGTTATTGTTAATTGTCATTGAATTGACTCTGACTCATAGTGACCCTTCATACAACAAAACAAAACATTGCCCAGTCCTGTACCATCTTCACAATCCTTGCTATGCTTGAGCCCATTGTTACAGCCACTGTGTCAATCCATCTCGTTGAGGAATTGAGCATATTAAGCTGACTATAATCTAATACTCTTTTCTAAGACCTATCTCTCATCTACATGGCTAACCAGAAGAATGAAAAGGGAAAAGGGAATATCATAGAAATCATAACCTCTGAATTGTTCAAGTCTTTTTGATGGTGACACTAATATTTGTGATGCCAATATAAAAAATCAAACCAAATCCATTGCCATTGTGTCAATTGTACAACTACCCCATAGGGTTTCCAAGGCTGTAATCTTTACAGAAGCAGACTGACACATCTTTTGGACCTTTTGGCTATCAGATGGGCACTTAAATATTGTACGACTAAGGCCTCTGATTTCATTATAATAATGTTAATAATCTTACCATTGGTTTACGAGTATATTAGGGAGAGGCCACTTCAGGGACTTCCACTTAGTTCTTTCCTACCCTAATAATGCTCACAACCTGACCCAAAGAGTCAGGGAGTATACCGAGTATGTCTGTTCTAATTGTGTATTCCAGAACTGAAGAAGTAGCCACCGTGAGATGAACTTTGGCCAAAACTCCATTTTTCATCCAACCTTCATAAGTGCCAGCAATGTCCTACTGACTATAGCAATTTGTAGAGTATCTGGTATTTAGTTCAGAGTAGGATGTTCAGCAATCTTCAGAAAGTCAGGGTATTTCCTTTTCCCCCAGACACAGCTGGGGTGCAGAAGACAAGGCAGGAGTTTGTTGGAAACTCCCAGGGGTAGGCTGGATGAGTGAGTTGGGGTGCAGAAGATGAGGTGGGAGTGGTTTGGGAGTACTAGGGGGCAGACCAAGAAGTGACCAGAGTGGTTTGGACCAGACAAGGGAAACAAACTTGTCTGTCAGTTTGTTGGCTTTCATGTTGCTGTGAGGCTGGAGGCTATGCCACCAGTATTTCAAATACCAGCAGGGTTACCCATGGTGGACATGTTTCAGTGGAACTTCCAGACTAAGACAGACTTGGAAGAAGGAAGAGGCCATCCACTTCTCAAAGAACTGGCCAAGGAAAACCTTATGAATGGCAGTGAAACACTGATGTATTATGATATATTATGGTCAAGGAAAACTTTATGAATAGCCCTGAAACATTATAAGATGTGCAAGATGAGCCCCTCAGGTCAGAAGACACTCAATATATTGGTGAAGAAGAGCTGCCTCATCAGAGTAGAGCCAACCATAATGATGAGGATAGAGTAAAGCTTTCAGGACCTCCATCTGGTGATGTGGCACGTCTCAAGGTGAGAAGAAACAGCTGCAAACATCTATTAATAATTGGAACATGTAATGTATGAAGTATGAATCTATTAAAATTGGTAATTGCCAAAAATTAAATGGAATACATAAAGATTGATATCCTAGGCTTTAGTGAACTGAAATGGAACTGATTCTGGCCATATTGAATCAAACAATCATATGATCTACTATGCCAGGAATGACAAGTTGAAGAGGAATGGTGCAGCATTCATTGCCACAAAGAATATATCAGGATCTATCCTGAAGTACAATGCTATCAGTGATAGGACAAAATCCATACAGCTAAAAGGAAGACCAGTTAATTCTACTATTATTCAAATTTATGCACCAACCACCAAAAACAAAGATGAGGAAATTGAAGATTTTTACCAACTTCTGCAGTCTGTAATTGACCAAACATGCAATCAAGATGCATTGATTATCACTGGTGATTGGAATGCAAAAGTTGGAAACAAAGAAGAATCACCAGTAGTTGGAAAATATGGCCTTGGTGATAGAAATGATGCTGGTGATTGCATGATAGGATTTTGTGAGACCAACAACTTATCCATTGCAAATACCTTTTTTCCACAACACACACAGCAGCTATACGCATGGACTTCACCGGATGGAATACACAGGAATCAGATTGACTACATCTGTGGCAAGAGGCAATGGAAAAGCTCAATATCTTCAGCCAAATCAAGGCCAGGAGCTGATTGTGGAACAGACTATCAACTGCTCATATGCAAGTTCAAAGTGAAGCTGAAGACAATTAAAACAAGTCCACAAGAGCCAAAATATGACCTTGATTTCCTGAATTTAGAGACCATCAAAAGATAGATTTGATGTATTGAACACCAATGACCAAAAACCAGAGGAATTATGGGATGACATCAAGGACATCATCCATGAAGAAAGCAAAAGATCATTAAAAAGACAAGAAAGGAAGAAAAAAACAAAATGGATGTCAGAAGATACTCTGAAACTTGCCCTTGAATATAGAGTAACTAAAGCAAATGGAAGAAATGACAAGATAAAAGAGTTGAACAGAAGATTTCAAAGAGCAGCTCAAGAAGACAAAGTAAATTATTATAATGAAATGTGCAAAGATCTGGAGTTAGAAAACCAAAAGGGAAGAACACACTTGGCATTTCTCAAGCTGAAAGAACTGAGGAAAAAATTTAAGCCTCCAACTGCAATACTGAAAGATTTTATGGGCAAAATATTGAATGATGCAAACATGTAAAGAAAATGGAAGGAATACATAGTCATTGTATCAAAAAGAATTGGTAGGTGTTCATCCATTTCAGTAGATGGCATTTGATCAAGAACCAATGATTTTGAAGGAAGAATTTGATGCTGCATTGAAGGAACTGGTGAAAAATAAGGCTCCAGGAATTGATGGAATACCCACTGAGATGTTTTACCAAATAGATGCTGCACTGGAGGCACTCACTTGACTATGCCAAGAGATTTGAAAGATAGCTATCTGGCCAACTGACTGGAAGAGATACAAAGAAAAGTGATCCCACTGAATATGTAAATTATCGAACAGTGTCATTAATATCACATGCAAGTAAAATCTTACTGAAGATAATTCAAAAACAATTAACAGAATTTCCAGAACTGCAAGCTGGATTCAGAAGAGGATGTGGAATGAGGGATATCATAGCTGATGTCAGATGGATCTTGATTGAAAGCAAAGAATGACAGAAAGATGTTTACTTGTGTTTTGTTGAGTATACAAAAGCTTTCAACTGTGTGGATCATAACAAATTATGAATAGCATTGAGAAGAATGGGAATTCCAGAACACTTGATTGTACTCATGAGGAACCTGTACTTGATCAGGAGGCTGTCGTTCGAACAGAACAAGGGGATACTTCATGGTTTAAAATCAGGAAGGAAGTGCATCAGGATTTTATCCTTTCACCATACTTATTCAATCTGTATGCTGAGCAAATAATCCAAGAAGCTGGACTACATGAAGAAGAACATGGCTTTAGGATTGAAGGAAGGTTCATTATCAACCTGAGATATGCAGATGACACAACTTTGCTTGCTGAAAGTGAGGATGACTTGAAACACTTACTAATAAAGACTGAAGATTACAGTCTGCAGTATAGGTTGCACCTCAAAAGAAAACAAAAATCCTCACAGCTGGACCAAATAGCAATATCATAATAAACAGAGAAAAGATTGAAGTTGTTAAAGACTTCATATTACTTGGTTCTACAATCAACACCAATGGAAGCAGTAGTCAACACATCAAAGTACGTACTGCATTGACTAAATCTGCTGCAAAAGACCTCTTTCAAGTGCTGAAGAGTAAAGATATCTCCTTGAAGACTAAGATGGGCCTAACCCAAGCCATGGTATTTTCAACTGCTTCATATGCATGTGAGAGCTGGACAGTGAGTAAGGAAGACTGAAGAAGAGTTGATGCTTTTGGGTTGTGGTGTTGGTAAAGAGTAATGAGAGTACCAAAGACTGCTAAAAGAACTAACAAATCTATCCTGGAAGAAGTGCAGCCAGAATGCTCCTTGGAAGCAAGAATTGCCAGACTTCATCTTACCTGCTTTGGTCACGTTGTCAGAAGGGATTTTCTGGAGAAGGATAGCATGATTGGTAAAGTGGAGGGTCAATGAAAAAGGGGAGGGCTGTCAATGAGGTGGATTGACACAGTGGCTGCAACGATGGGCTCAGGTATAGCAGGGATCATGATGCTGGCACAGGATGCACAGTGTTTGGTTCTGTTCTACATATGGTCACTATGAGTCAGAGATGACTCAATGGCACCTAACAATAACAAAAGGACATAGTCACCTGGTAAATGGTTAAAATCTCTTTGGGAAAGTTAAGGGGAAATTTTACAATACAACTTGGTGGCACATGTACTCTATCCTTTCTCAAAAGGACCAGACCCATCTTTTATTCAAGCAGTTCCAGGATTATAAACATGTTCAAGAATGGGAATTGGATAAGGGCTTATAACTCCCATTGTAATGACTTAAATCAAGGCCCATAATTTTTCTTGTTGTTATTTACACAGATCAAGTAAGACTTTCACTGTTTCCCATCTATTGATTCCTGGGATAGGATGATCAATTAACACCATAAAAGATTTCTGAAGGTTAAGCCATTATAACTACCACTTCATCCATGCTGCCCATGTTGGTAACCTTACTCAATTGATTTCTGTTAGTTAAATGTTGCTGTTTGGCCTCTGCAATTCAACATCATATTAATGGCAGCATCTCCTACCTTAATTACTAGCATGCAGAAGAAAGACACTACAGGGTTTCAAGGAATGACAGAGATCCTCTCACCATTGTTTTTTCCCCCATGCCTCAATGAAGAGACTATGATCTAGACTCTAGAAGAGGATCTGGTGCAGGAGAGGCAAGTGGGTTCTAGCATCTCAATGTCCTTTACTGTGGAACACAGTTGAGTCCAGATTTCTATCTCAACTTCATTTACTATAGGGAAAAATTGAATGCAGGTTTAAATCTTCTTCCTTTAACTTCTCCTGCATAATTTAATCTCTCAAAAACTAATGATTTAATTGACAAATTTAAATAAAGGAAATAAAGAAAAGATGCAAATAACATGAATAACAATTGAAATAGGCAACATCACAACAGAACCAACTGAAATAAAAGGATAATAATAGAATACTATGAAGAACAGTATTACAACAAATTTGAAAAGTAATGGACAAATTTCTAGAGACACATAACCTACCTAAACTAACACAGACTGAGGTAGAAAATTTGAACAGACTCATAACAAAAAGAAGAAATTGACCAGGTCATTAGGGAAAAAAAAAAAAAAAAAAAAAAAACCTATCCACAAAAAAACTCCTGGTTCGAATGACTTCACTGGGGAATTCTATCAAATGTTCAGAGAAGAGCTGACAGGAGTCCTACCCAAGGTATTCCAAAACATAGGAAAGGATGGAATAGTCCCAATTTCATTCTATAAAGCAAGCATAACTCTGACACCAAAAACAGGCAAAGACATTAAAAAGGAAAATTACAGACTAATGTCCCTCATGAATATAGACACAAAGCCTTCAACAAAATCCCAGCCAATAGAATCCAACATTATATCAAAAAATAATGATAATAATACACCAAGATCAAGTAGGATTCATACCAGGTATGCATGAATGGTCCAATATTAGAAAAACAGTCAATGTAATCCATCACATAAATAAAACAAAGGAAAAAGACCATGTGAACTATCAATCAATACAGATATGGCATTTGATGAAATTCAACATTTATTCTTGCTAAAAACTCTTAGAAAAATTGGAATAGAAGGGAAATTTCTCAACATAATAAATGGCATAGACACAAAACCAACAGCCAACATTATTATTCTCAATGGAGAGAGACAGAAACCATTTCCCTTGCAAATGGTAACCAGACAAGAATGTGTTCTATCACCATTTCTATTCAACACTGTATTGGCAGTCCTAGATAGAACAATAAGGCAAGAAAGAGAAATAAAAGACATCCAAATTGACAAAGAAGAAGTAAAACTATCTCTATTTGTGGATAATGTGATCCCATACGTAGAAAAATCAAGAGACTCAGCAGGAAAACTGGAACTAATTGATAGATTTAGCAAAGTGGCAAGATATAAGATCAACATACAAAAATCATCTGGATTCCTCCACATTAACAAAGAAATATCTGGACAGGAAATAAGGAAAACAATATCATTTATAACAGCTACCAAAATATAAAATGCTTAGGAATACATCTTAGCAAGGATGCAAAAAACCTAAGCAAAGAAAATTGCACAATACTAAAGAAACTATAAGAGACCTACATAAATGGAAGAACATACCATGCCCATGGGTAGGAAGACTGAACATTGTGAAAATGTCAGTACTACCCAAAATAATCTATAGATTCAATGCAATCCTGATCCAGATTCCACCAACATTCTTTTGTTATGTGCCATTGAGTTGGACCTGACTAATAGTGACCTCTCCTTGGGTTTCTGAGGCATTATCCCTACAGAAGTAGATTGCCTAACCTTCCTTCTGAGGAGTGGCTGGTGGGTTTGAGCTGCCAGCCTTCTGGTTAGCAGTCAAGTGCCTTAGGCACTATGCTACCAGAGCTCCTCCAACATTCTTTAGGGATGTGGAAAAACCAATCACTAGTTTTATGTGCAAAGAGAACTTTGATAAGCAAGGCACTACTGAAGAAGAAAAACAAAGTAGGAAGTCTCACACTCCTCAATCTCAAAACCTACTATAGAACCATGGTAGTCAAAATAGCCTGGTAATTACTACAACAATAGACACATAGAGCAGCAGAACAGAATTGAAAATCCACAAGATCCATCCACCTGTGGATAGCTGATCTTTGACAAAGGATGGGAATCCATTAAATGGGGAAAGACAGTCTCTTTAACAAATGGTGATGGCAAAACTGAATATTCAGTTGCAGAAAAATGAAACAAGATCTACATCTCACACTATACACAAAAACAAACTCAGGATAGATCAAAGCCTTAATTGTAAAACCCAAAACTATAAAGTTCATCAAAGATAAAATAGAGGGAAACATAGGGGCCCTAATTTATGGCATAAGTAGACTATGAAGCATAACCCAAAACGCACAAGTGGCAGAAGAGAAGCTAGATAACTGGGACCGTCTAAAACTTCAATTTTTATGCACTCAAAATACTTCTCCAGAAGAGTAGAAAGAGAATCTACAGATTGGGAAAAAATATTTGGCAATGACATATACAACAAGGAATTTATCTCTAAAATTTATAGAAAATTTCAACATCAAAAAGACAAATGATCCAATTCAAAAATCAGCAAAGGACAAAGAACACACACTTCATCAAAGAAGATATTCAGGCAGCCAACAAACACATGAGGAAATGTTCATGATCATTAGGCATTAGAAAGTTGTAAATCAAAACAATGATGAGATATCTCACCCCAGCAATAATAGCAAAGTTCAACAAGACAGAAAATAAAAAATGGTAGCAAGGCTGTGGAGAGATTGGAACTTTCATACACTGCTGGTGGGACTATAAAATGGTACAACCACTGTAGAAAATGGTATGGTGTTTCCTTAAAAAACTGAAAACAGAAATACCATTTGATCCAGCAATCCTACTGCTAGAAATATATCCTAAAGGGGTAAGATCTGGGACACTAATAGACATATGCATACCCATATTCATCACAGCACTATTCACAATAGCCATAGATGGAAACAACCTAAATGCCCATCAATAGATGAAGGATAATAAAACCATGGTAAATACATACAATGGAATACTGTGCAACATTAAAGAATAATGAAGAATATGTGAATCACTTTCACAACATAAATGAACTTGGAGGACATTATGCTGAGTGAAATAAGTCAATCACAGAAGGACCAACATTGTATGTATTGTTATTTTAAAAAGTCAAGGAAAGGATTACACAGAGAAAGAAATTTTCTTTATTGGTTACCAGGGATGGAAAGGAAGAGGAGGGAAAATTACTGGCTAGTTAAGAGATAAATGTTGATTTGAGTGAAAAGAAAGGCAATATAACAAAAGTGTGTAACCAGCACAGTATCACTAAGGAAAAAGAAAACTCAGAGAAGTGCACAAGAGGTACAGAGAACAAATTAAGTACTATTAGATACACAAAGCTGCAATAACAGTAAGAACAAACATTAATCAAGTAGACAGGCAAGAAATCAAGTATGGGAAGGTGACTAGGAATATACCCATGACTTTATATAGGTTTGGAAAATAATATTCCTACATATGTATTTTGTATGTGCTATAAAAAATGTCCACATATATTATAGAGCTAACAGAAGCCAAAGTTAGGAAACTTTTTAGCCACGACAGAGCACCTTGACAAAGTGAGTCACTGGCCCTGCAGGCTCATGACTATGGTTGTGGGGGACACAAAGTAGTACACAAAAACATTGTTCTACAACCTGCTTTGGTGAGTAGTGACTGGGGTCTTAAAAGCTTGTGAACAGCCATCTAAGATGCAACTTAGATACAACCAGTCTCTCCTCATCCAGAATAAAGACAAGTGAGGAAAATCAAAGATGCATGGAAACAATTAGTCCAAGGACTAATGGACCTTGGGAACCTCAGTCTACATGACCCTGTAACCAAAAGAATTAGATGGTGCCTGGCCACCAATACCAACCACTCCGAAAGGGATCAAAATTGGAGATCCTGGATATGCTGGGAGAAAAATGTGGAAAAAATTAAAAAAAAAAAAAAAAAAAAAAACAGGCATATTGGTCTGATGGAGACTGGTGAAATCCCCAAGACTATGGCCTCTAGTCACTCACTGGGCTGGAAATTAACTCACTCCCATGCCTTACCGTCCAGCCAAACCACAGACAGGCCTACAAGCTGAACAATTACATGAGGGAGATATACACCTTAGAACAATCAATCATGGGAGATCAAAATGGCAGCATTCATTCAGAAAGAAAGCTAGGGAGGGAGGCAGGAATGCATCAGAAAGAAGAATTGAGGGAAAGGGTAATCCCAGGGAGGAAGTGGGAAGAGAGCTGTTACATTGTGGGAACTGTAATCAGTATCATGAAATAAAGTGTGTATGAAATGTTGAATGAGAAACAAATCTGCTTCATAAAATTTCACCAAAGTCATAATGAAAAGTTAAAAAAAGAAACTTACTGGTTTAAACCAAAAAATTTATTTATTTATTCATATTTACATTTTATTTATCATTTATGTTTATTCTCTGAGTTTATTGAACAATTCTTTAGGTTTAAGTTTGAATGATTCATGATAGCCTTTTTCACATATTCAAAGATTCACTTGAGATCAATGAGACTTCTCTCCAAGTGATCACTCATCCATCAGTACACTTGCCTACCATCACCACCACCACTGAGTTGATTCCAACTCCTAGTGACTGTAGGACAGAGTAGAACTGCCCCATTGGGTTTCCAAGGCTGGAATCTTTACACAAACAGATTACCACATCTTTTCCCACAGAGCAACTTGTGGGTTCAAATCATCGACCTTTTTTTAGTAAGCAACTGAATGCTTTACCCACTATGCCACAGAGCTCCTTAGGCTTGCCTATGCTTATTCAAATAATGGAAGAATGGTTCTTAGTAGCAAACACAAAGGTACTAGAACTTTTCAAGTCTTTGCTTGTGTAGTCTTTGCTAATGGCCTGTTGGTCAAAGCAAGTTTTACTATAACACCCCATGGCCAAGCCCAGATACAAAAAAACTAAACCAAAATCCACTGCCATTGAGTCAGTTGTGACTCAGAGTGACCCCTTAGGACAGAGTAGAACTGCCCCATAGGGTTTCAAAGCTATAATCTTTGTGGAAGCAGACTGTCCCATCTTTCTCCTGCAGAGTGGCTGGGGGGTTCAAATCACCAGCCTTTTGGTTAGCAGCCCAATATTTTAACCACTTTTCCATCAGAGCACCTTAAGCCTAGATACAAGGAGTAGAAAAAGGAAAATTTATTTTGATCAAAGAAATGACAGAGTCATATTACAAAAGATGGACATAAAGGAATGGGAAGTATTCTTGAGTGATTTTTGCAAATAAACAAACAAGAAAATGTTTTTCCCATACAGTCACCAGCAGAGAAAATTGGTGGAGCCATTCTCAGTTGCTGAAACTAACACACTGAAGCTGTAATCTCTTGACAGTGTGCCCATATCATAAATTAGGCACACTCCATGTTTGTTTCTACCTCTCTTGTCTAGAACACTTAGAATCAATCCCCATATATAGTTTCTACTAATATAAACAAGCAAAGTTTCATGGAAGATCCAAGAGCATAAATTGTCTCTTTCCCTATCAAACTTTATACTTGTTACTGTGATGTTTGCTAGGCTCAGACTTTAGTTACAGACCTGGAGCTAATGATTGGTGGTAGAAGCAGATCTTAAACTAGCATCTATTTGTATGTGAGGTTATTGTAGACTCTTCAAGCAAGGGAAGGCTAGTCTTCTCATACAGAGAAAGAGGAGCTGCTGCTTCTGGCAAGTAAGTGTCAGCTAGATGTGGAACTTTAAGGTTCTCAGATCCATCCAACCTTTCTCATATATCACAAGTTCAATTTTTTATGGTCTCACATTTTAATAAGCAATACCACAATTTTTACATAAGACATAGAAATGCTGCAAATTCAATCACAATGTAATTCTATAATCTACAGTAACAATCTACTTCCATAAAGATTTACTACCTCAGAAACCCAGAGGGGGTCGCTGTGAGTCAGAGTCAATTCGATGGCATTGAGTTTGGTTTTTTGGTACAGCAAGCAGGAGTCCTGGTGGTGTAATAGTTAAAGCGTTCAGCTGCTAAGCAGGAGGTCAGATGTTTGAACCACTAACAGCTCTGCAGAAGAAAGATGTGGCAGTCTGCTTTCATAAACATTTACAGCCTTGGAAACCCTATGGGGCAGATCTACTCTGTCACTATGAGTTGGAATTAACTTGATGATTTCTTTTGTGGCAAGAAAAAGCTGTTGTTGCACCATATAGCCATTATTTCCACAATTATAATTTACTGCAACAGCCACTTGGTCATCCAATGCCTTGTCTTCAACAGGAAATTTGTTATAGGCAATAAGTAATAATTTAAGTAATGTTTTGCCATTGTTTGCCATTACCAATATCCATATCTCTGGCATTTACGTCATCACTGCTTCTAAATATACCTAGGTCAGGTAACAAATCCCAGATTTTCATCCTTAAAGATATATTTTCTGCAACAATTTCTGATACCAGATATTTTCTCATTCAAGTTTCAGTCAGGAAAAAACTTACCACTTTATGTATTTCTAGCAAGAAAATATTTAATGTAGAACAAAACACAAAAATGACCAGAATTACTAGTCAAATAGAGACTGGTGGAAACCCTGAGACTATCATACCGAGTCATCCTTTGGGCCTGGAAATGGACTAACTTGCCTGGATTGGTCTCAGCCCAACAGTAGAAGAACCTACAAGTAGAATGCCTACCCCAGGGAGATGCACCCACCTACCCTAGGGAGATACATTCCTTGGATCAGTCAGCCATGAGACATCAGAGGGGCAGCATTCACACCGAGGGAAAGCTGGGCAGACAGGAATGCATAGATAAAAATGGCACAGGGATGGGTTAGTCACAGAGAGGAGAGGGGAGGAGAACTTTTTATGGTTGGAGATTGTAATCGGGTGTGAAATCAAATGTGCATAAACTGTTGAGAATAAAA
>NW_006921626.1:3820195-3821098 GCF_000298275.1 Orycteropus afer afer | reverse complement strand
ATATATATATATATATATTTAATGTAAGCAGTTAAGGACTTAAAAATTCATGGAATTGATGAAGGAGTAAAGGTCAAAGCAGGTTGTTCTGTCTCTCAGACAATTAGGTGGTTTTTGTCAACCAGTTCAGAAACTACAGGAAATCACTATTGACATTCACAGCTCCTGCAGTGAAATGCTGTAAAATTCTCATATCTGTCCAAATGCTCATATCCACTTGTCACAGATAGAGGAAAACTAATGCCATTTGCATCCATTTTGTCTTCCAAATCTTTTATAAGTGCCATTCATTGGCAAAATCTAAAGAGGGGCTTTACTCCTAGGAGAAAAGACAAAGAAGTTGGAATTTTGAGACCAAGAGTGGAAATAGAAATTGGGGGTTAAAAAAAAAGGAGAAAAATAAAATAAATTTAAATCATAAAAACAAAACCTTGTACAGATGATGACAATATACTCTAAATTGAAGAATATAAATAAATAGTCTACACCTAAGGCCCAGTGGAAAAAGCAAAGGAAAAAAAAAATGAAACTCACTCACTACATGGAGATCCAGCTCTCTGGGGAAACAATGTGTATATTTAAATCAAAGGGGGAAAAAAATTATACCTTTTGGCCTCTTCTTTCTTACTCCAGTGAAATTGCTGAAGAGATAAAGAACATTTTGAGTACGAGAGAAAAAGAATTATTACATATAAAACTATAGCCGATTTTTCACAAAAGTTAACTCCTTAGAATTTTGAGTGTCTGAAATTTCTGGGTTTGTTT
The DNA here is from genome assembly GCF_000298275.1 of Orycteropus afer afer. Lineage (NCBI taxonomy): Eukaryota > Metazoa > Chordata > Mammalia > Tubulidentata > Orycteropodidae > Orycteropus > Orycteropus afer. The sequence continues at coordinate 3,820,333 of NW_006921626.1, read as the reverse complement.
ACTTTTCCTTTTAATTTGTCCAAATTTTGCTTTATATGTTTTGAACTATGTTATAAAGTATATGCCCATAGAATCTCTCAATATTGCAACTCGAGGCTTAAATTTTTTCTTCAGTTCTTTCAGTTTGAGAAATGCCGA
>NW_006921626.1:3806950-3817321 GCF_000298275.1 Orycteropus afer afer | reverse complement strand
GGCAGTGTTTCGTTCTGCTGTGCATGGGGTCGCTATGAGTTGGAAACGACTCGACGGCACTTAACAACAACAACAACAATAAAGTATATACTATTTTAGAATTCTATATCCCTCATTGAGTGACACTTTATCATTATTAAATACCTCCTTTTGCTATAGTAATACTTTTTGCCTTCCTGTCTACTTTGTCTGACACTAGTATGGCTACTCCACCTCACTTTACAGTATGATTGCATATTGGATTTCTTTCCATCATTTTACTTTCAAAAGTTCTGCATCTATGTATTTAAGGTCTGTTTCCTGTAGGCATCATGTAGTTGGTTTTACATTTTAATCTAGTCTTTGTCTTTTAGAAAGTTTAGTCTATTTACATGTAATAAAATTACTGGTATATTTGGGTTTACAACTACCACCCTTCTATTTATTTTACATTTGTATCACTTATCATATTTTCCTTTTAATGTTTTTCTGCCATTCTCTTGGAAGTATTAATAAAATAGATTTAGGATTTCTGTTTTCTCTCTGTTAGTTTGTTATTTATACATGATTTTACTTTTTTTTTTTAGTGGTAACCTTGGAACATTCACCTCTGACCTCATAAAGTCTATATGTAAATAGAACTTTTACTTCCCAAAGTGAAACATGGACTTGAAAATATTTTAAACTCCATTTACTTGTTCCCTTTTTTTTTGAGATATTGTTGTCATGTGTTTTATTATATGCATTTTAAACCCTAAAAGATATTTTTTTCCATGCAAAAAATAGTCATTTATACTAGTCCGTATACTGCTTTTTCTTCCTTTGCAATTCTTTTCCTCCATCTGGGATAAGTTTACTTCTGCCTAAAGAACTCAGTATAGTATTTCCTTTAGTGTGGGTCTGATGATGACAAATTCTTTCTGTTTTTGTCTGAATATGACTTTATTTGGCTTTCATTTTAAAGAATATTTTCTCTGAGTATAGAATTCTAAGGTGATAGGTATTTTCATTCAAAATTTTGTACACATTATACTATCGTAATCTGGTCTCCATTTTTTCTCTTTGAAAAACCTGCTGCAAATCTTACTGCTGTTCCTTTAAAGACTTCTTTTAGGGTTTCTCTGGATGCTTTCAGTTTTTTTTCTGCTTTTGGTTTTCTTCAGTTTTACTATGATATGTATACATGTGCATTTCTTTGTATTTTTCCTGATTGAGGTTTATCATGTTTCTTGAATCTGTGGCTTGAAGTGTCTTGTCAGCTTGGGAAAATTCTTGGATTTTGATCTCTTCAAATGTGTCCCTGTCTCATTCACTCTCTCTTCTCTTTCTAATGTTAAAATTTCATTAAATTTTTTCAAAAAGTCAAATATTTTCATTACATTGTTTTCTATGTTCCCATCCTTTTCTTCACACCATACTTAATTTTATATATTTGCTACTATTTGTCTTCTAGTTCATTAATCTACTCTGCAACTGTACGTAATACACTGTTAAATAACTTATTTGGTTCATTTCCAATACTGTAGTTATAGGTCTCAAATTTCTATTTGTTTCTCTTATATTGTAGATTATATATCATCCATAAAATATTAGTCATGTATTCTTTTTTATTCTTGAGCATGTTAGTCACATTTTTTGAAATGCCTGTGCATGAAACTCCAAATCCTAATCTCCCTGTCTCTTCCTATTGACTGATACTCTCTCTCCTTCTCTATCTATCATCTATCTAGCTATCTATCTTGCAGAAACACACACACACACACAACCCCTAAACTAAGTGTAATTTTTTTTATTATTAAATATTGGATATTATATGTAAAAATATAGAGAGATAATTTGAGGCTTGGATGATAGTATCTTCTTCCAGAGAGGATTTACCTTTTATCATGAAAACTTTCAAACACATACAAAAGTAGAGAGTAGTATAATGAATCTCTACACACTCATCACTTGGGTTCAATGAAATCAACTCAATCGATAATCTTGTGTTAGCTACACCCTCATTTACTCCTCCACTTTTCTCAGAATACTGTATAAAATACTCCATATATATTTATATCCATCATCTCAAAAAATAATAATAATAAAATAGCCACAATATCATTGGAGAGAAGATAGAGGACCTTTAAAATTCAAAATGCAAAACATGTGATTCATTACATTGATGGAATAAAGGGAAAAAGGTCAGTGGTCTTCTCAGTAGATGTAGGAAAAGGAATAATGATAATATCCAACATCTATTTATGATTTTTAAAAATAAGGAGTATAAAAAAGCCTTAATCTGATTTAAAAAATGATCCTCAAAACACAAGACAGAAAACATCATACTTAATCATGAAATATTTAAAGTTTTCCCCCTTAACATCAGGAATGAGACAAATATGCCCTTTATCATTATTTCTATTTAATTGTATAGGAAGTCCTAGCCAGTATGATAAAGCAAGATAAGAAATGTTATGAGAGAAGAAAATCAAAAATATAACTACATATAAAAATCGTAATGACTCTATAACAAATAAATCTACAATTCTAATAATTAATGAGTAAATATATAAGGTCACTGGATAAAAGCTAAATAATGCATAAAAACCCTTATGCCAGCAACATTTGTGAAAGCAGATTTTCAAAAATAAAACTACTTGTAAAAACATTAGATAATAGAAATGAATCTACTGAAAATATGCAAACTTCTACATTAAACTAGAAAAATATCACAAAAAAGCACTTTAAAAGATTTAAATAAATTGAGGAATTTACCATGTCCATGTATAAGAAGATTCAATATGATAAAGATGTCAATTCACCCAAAATTGGTCTATAAAAATCAGTGCTATGTCAATTAAAATCTTAGCACTTTTTAAAGAAATAATTGACTTGTTAATAAAAATATATGGAAAACCAAGGGGTGAAAAATAACTAAGACAATCTTGAAAGTCATAGAATTACATTACCAGGTATCAAGATCTTTTATACAGCTATAATAATTCAAGTGTTAAAATATGGGTGGTTCAGTGGTAGAATTCTCACCTTCCATGCACAAAACTAAGTTGGAGGTCTCACACTGCCAGATCTCAAAACCTACAATACAGCCACACTAGTCTAAACTGCCTGGTATTGATTTAATGACAGATACATAGACCAATGGAATAGAGTTGAGAACCCAGAAATAGATCCAGCAACCTATGGTCAGCTGATCTTTGACAAAGGCCCAAAATCCATTAAATGGGGCAGAGAATGTTTAATAAATAGTTCTGGCAAAACTGGAGATCCATTTGCAGAAAAATGAAACAAGATCTGTACCTCACACCATACACAAAAACAAACTCCAGATGGATCAAAGACTTAAATGTGAAACCTAAAACTATAGAGTTCATCAAGGAAAAACTAGGGGCAAATTTAGGAACTCTAATATATGGCATAATAAACTATCAAGCATAACTCAAAATGCGCAAACAGCAGAAGAGAAACCAGATGATTGGGATCTTCTAAAAATTAAATTTGTATGTGCTTCCAAAGACTTCAAAAGAGAACCTACAGATTGGGAAAAAATATTTGGAAATGACGTATCTGACAAGGGACATATCTTTAGAATTTATAGAAAACTCCAACACCTCAATAACAAGAAGACAAACAATCCATTAAAAAAATGGGCAGAAGACATGAATAAACACTTTACCAAGGAGGATATTCAAGCAGCCAACAAACATATGAAAAAATGCTCACAATCATTAGCTATTATGGAGATGCAAATCAAAACAACAATGAGATACTTGCTACAGCACTAGTAGCAAAGTTCAACAAGACAGAAAATAAAAAATGCTGGTGAGGTTGTGGAGAAATTGGGACTCTCATACACTGCTGGTGGGATTGTCAAATGATACAACCATCGTGGAAAGCAGTATGGAGATTCCTTCAAAAGTTGGAACTAGAAATACCATTTCACCCAGCCATTCCATTACTAGGTATATATCCTAAAGAAGTGAGAGCCATGACCAGAACAGACATATGCATACCCATGTTCATCACAGCACTATTTACAATAGCCAAAAGATGGAAACAATCTAGATGTCCAGCTGAGGAATGGATATCCAAACTATGGTACATACACACAATGGAATACTATGCAATACTAAAGAATAATGTAGAATCTGCAAAACAGCGCATAACATGGATGAACCTGGAGGACCTTATGCTGAGTGAAATAAGTCAATCACAAAAGGACAAATATTGTATTAGTCTGCTATTGTAAAAGTCAAGGAAAGGTTGAACTATGGAAGGAAATTTTCTTAATTGGTCACCATGGGTGGGAGGGGAGGAAAGGGAACACTGTTAGATAGATAGATATAAGTATTGATTTGACTAAAGAGAAGGGCAATGTACCAAATGTGAGTGATCAATATGATGGCATTGAGGAAAAGAAAGACATAGAGAGGTACATGGGAGGTACAGACAACAAAGATGAACCCTTTTGCACATACAGTTCTGTGTTGTCAGTGAAGGCAAACATGGGTATATAGGTGGACAGATGGGTGGACAGGCTAAACTATTAGGTAGGTCTATGAAGTGGGAAGTGTATCCAAGAACTGTATAGGGTTGACAGACAATGGGCCTATAAATTTATGTGAATGATCAGAATTCCTAGGTGTATAGTAGAGCTGACAAGGGGCAAGGTTGTAGTCACTTCTTGGTCACAGCCAGCTATCCAGAGGGACAGAGTAGTGGAACCTGTGGGCTCGGGACCATAATTGCAGGGGGCATCAAGCTCAATTGGCATAACATACTATATAAAACATTGTTCCACCTCCTACTTTGGCGAGTAGTGACTGGGATCTTAAAAGCTAGCAAGCTGCCATCTAGATGCAACGATGGGTCTCTCCTCGTCCAGAGCCAAGAAGAATGAAGAAAACCAAAAATTCATGGGAACAATTAGTCCTAGCAATTGGTATACCATCTGATCTGCAGCCTATACAACTATGAGACCAGAAGAATTAGATGGTGCCCAGGTACCACTGTCATCCACTTGGAAAGGGATCTATGTAGGAGATCCTTGATAGAGAGGGAGAACAATGTGGAACAAAACTCAAACTCATTTGGAGAAAATAAAAAGGGGGGAGACCAGGTTTGCTGGTCTTACCAAGCCTGGTGGAACCACTGAGACTATGGCCCCTAGATGCCCTTCAGGTCTGGAAATGAACCCACACTTGTAGCTTCCAGACAAACAAAAGACAGGTGTATGAGTTGAACATTTACCTGAGGTAGATACACTCCTTGGAGAGAACAATCATGGGAGAAAGAAGCCATTTTGTTTACAAGTGGTTCGACCATTTTCAATATTTAAAGCAACAGTTTTCTTCCAGATTCCAGGGACCTAAGAACAGATTCCACTTCCCAGGAACCATGAGGACATTCTGGACACGAATGACTGGAAAGGTGTGATATTACCCTTATTATTCTTATACTACACACCATCTGGGTGAACAGAGGTGCCGCCATTCCTCCCTCCCATCTACCTTCTGGGCCAGCAGGAATTCCATCCCAGTCTGTGTGCTCTGATGGATCCTGGGGGTCCTGCCCTGCCCACACATTTTTTCCATTTTTATTTTCTGTTTGTTTGTTTTTGTCTACTTTTAAATTTTTTTTTTTTTTCATGTTTTCTATTATTGTTCTTTAATTTTCCCTTCCCACGTTCCAGTTTTCAGCTTTTTCTCATATCCCTGTTCCAGGTTCCCAATTTTTCTTTCTTATGGTTCTTCCCATTCCTGGTTCTTTTTTGTCATTTTTCCCATTTTTTTCCTTCATTATTCTCCTATTTGTTTCTCTTATTGCCCTCTTCCCAGATATTCTGGGGTTTTTTCTTTTCTTTTATCATTTTTTGTTGATTGTTCTTGTGTGTTTATGCAGTGTGTTTTTTGTCTGCTTGCTTTTACTTTTTGATAGTTTTTCAATCATTGCTTTTGTCTTACTGAGTTGGAGATAGCAATAGTGCCCATATGATGCAACCACACCCGTGCCTTCTGCAGCTCCACTTACTGAGTGAGAGCCACCACTTCCTTTTCCAACAAATGGCCAAAGATAAATGAGCACCAAGAGCCTGACTCATGCTTACTGCTCCTCATGAACAGTTAACAGAGATCTAAATACAGCAACATCAAAATATCTTGAAGAGAACAGACCATCACAGTCCACACAAAGAAACAAGATAATGTGGTAGAAACAAGGGAGCAGGATATAGACCCAGAACATATCCCTGAGGAAGAATTAGCATTGGAACTCCCTGATAAATAATTGAAAAGAATTATATTTAAGTACCTTCAACACATAGAGAGACAGATCAAGGAAAACACTGACAAAATTAAGGAAAACAGAAAAAACCCTAGAACAATTTCAGAAGAAAATACAAGAATAAAATGACAAATTAAATGAAAAATTAGAAATAATACAAAATCAACAAATAGAAATCAAGAAGATTAATTTTAAATTTTATGTAATAGATAACACAATGAATGGACAAAGGAATAGAATCAAACCAAAGGAAGACAGAATTAATGATATTGAAGACAAATACCTGAATACTTTTTTGGAAGGGGATCAATCAGAAAAAAAGACAAAACAAAATGAAGAAAGTCTAAGGTTCATATGGGATACTATTAAAAGGAATAACCTATGTGTAATTGGAATTCCAGAACAGGAAGAGAAAAATAAAACCACTGAAAAAAATTGTCCAAGATTTGTTGGAAGAGAATGTGGTAGTTATGTTTGTGTGTCAAATTGGCTGGGCCTGGTTGAGTGGCTGGGCAGCTGGAGGTAGTTATTCCCCATGATGAGCCTGGCAATCAGCTCCATGATGGGATCTACCACAAGCAGCTGAATAGCTGCCTTTGAATGTGGTCTGCTTCCTGTATTTAAGGAGAAGCCTTGGGAATGGTCTCTAGCCTATGGCACACTTGGACCCAACATGTGGCCATGTTGTTGCTCAGCAGCCTGCTTTGCTCTGCCGACCTTGGGACTTACAATGGACTTAGGTTAATGGCCTGCTGTGTGGTTTGGTAACATCAGGACTGTACCTTTTTATCTGTCAACCTTGGGGCTTCTCAGCCTCAGCAGCCAGCAGCTATCTGAGTGAAAAAACGCCTCTATCTCCAGTGGGCTGGGAGCAGAAGGCAGAGCTGGACCACAAGATTGAGGGGCTTTCACCCAACCCAGAGAGCCTGCACTTTGAACTTGGATTTAAAGCCTCCAAATCGTAAGAATAAACTCTTATTTGTTAAGGCTATCCCTTTTGTGGTATATTCTTGTCAGAGCGGTACAAGGTAACCAGAACAGAGAACTTCTCTAATATTATGAAATATTGGAATATATCCATTCAGGAAGTCCAATGAACTCAAACAGGACAGACCCCAAAATAATATCATCAAGACAGATCATCATCAAACTCATCAAAACCAACTACAAGGAAAGAATCCTGAAAGCAGCACAGGAAAAACAAGAAGTTACCTACAAAGGAAAACCAATAAGAATGAGTTGATTTCTCAGCAGAAACAACGTAAGCAAGAAGGCAATGGGATGGTATATATAAAACCCTAAAAGAGAAAATTTCCCAACCAAGAATTATAAACCCAGGAAAATTGTCCCTCAAATACGATGGTGAAATTAAGAGATTTCCTGATAAGCAGAAAATAAAGGAATCTGTTTAAATCAGACCAACCTTATAAGAGATACTAAAGGGAATCCTTTGAGCAGAGAACCAATAACAGCAAACAACAACTGACCATTAGTATACAAAATGACATAATCCAGAAACCAACACAGCTATGGAAGTATCCAAAGTAAAATAAGCTTACAAGATTGAAAACAGGGAACCAGAGACATCAATTGGCAATTGAGGACAACTATAAACAAAAAAGAGGGGGAAAATAATGTAGTTACAGAACTTCTAAGTGGTGAGGCACTCAAGAGAGTTGAAAGACAGGATGGACTATTCTAAACTTGTAGAGAAATTATAAATCACAGAGTAACCTCAAAGAAAAATGATAAACCTCCACATCACAATAAAAAGGAGGACAAGCACAAATATTTAGCAAATATTAAAACAATAGCAACAAAGGAAATGTAACATGACTCATAAACATAATGAGCTCAAGAGAAAAAATTATATGAAACAAACAAATCAGCAATTCACCATGAAAAACACATAAAACAAAATGACAGCAACCAATTCGTACTTGTTGATAATTATACTGAATGTCAATGGATTAACTGCACCACTCAAGAGGTGGAGAGTTACAGAATGAATAAGAAAACATAGCCTATCAATATACTCTCTACAAGAGACACACCTTAGAGACAAAGAAAAAAATAGACTAAAAATCAAACATTGAAAAAAGATGTGTCAAGCAATGGCAACCAAAAAAGAGCAAGAGTGGTAATGTTAATTTATGACAAAATCTACTTTAAGACAAAAACCACCATAAGACACAAGGAATGACACTATATAATGACGAAAGAAACAATTGAACAAGAACTTATAACTATAATAAGTATCTATGGACCCAATGAAAATGCCCCAAAATACTTAAATCAGACTTTAAAAGAGTTGAAAAGGCAAACAGATGACACCACAGTCATAGTGGGAGACTTTAATACACCACTTTCAATGAAAGATAGAACAACTGCAAAGAAACTCAACAAAGATGCAGAAGAACTAAACAATACAATCCACCAACTTGACCTTATAGACATCCATATTCACCCAACAAGAGCACAATATACATTCTTTTCCAGTGCACATGGAACATTTTCCAGGATAGACCATATGTTAGGCCATAAAGTAAGCCTTAATAAATTTAAAAACATTGAAATACTGCAAAGCATCTTCTCAGATCATAACGTTATCAAATTAGAAATCAACAATAGGAAGATCAACAAAAAAAGAGCAAACACATAGAAACTGAACAACACCCTCCTTAAGAAAGACTGGGTACGAGAAGAAATTAAAAAATGAAATTAAAATATTCCTTGAATCAAATGAGAATGAAAGCACAACATACCAAAATCTTTGGGACACTGCAAAAGCAATGATCAGAGGTCAGTTTATAGCACTAAATACACACATTAAAAAAGAAGAGTCAAAATCAATGCTTTAAAACAACATCTCCAACAATTAGGAAAAGAACAGTAAGAAAACCCTACAATCACCAGAAAAAAAAGGAAATAATAAAGATTCAAGCAGAAATAAATGAAAAAGAAAATAGAAAAACAATAGAAAAAAATCAAGACTACAAGTTGGTTTTTTGAAAAGATTCATAAAATTAACAAACCATTAGCAAATTTAGCAAAGCAAAAGAGGGAGATAATATAAATAATACTAATAAGAAATGAATTGGGTGACATTATAACAGAACCAACTGAAATAAAAAAGGATAATATCAAGATACTGTGAAGAGTTGTACTACAACAAATTGGAAAATCTGGAAGAAATGGAAAGATTTCTAGAAACACACAACTTACCTAAACAAAAACAGACTGAGGTGGAAAGTTGAACAGATGCATAACAAAAGAATAAATTGAGCAGGTCAAAAAAAGATTACCAAAAAAAAGTCCTTGTTCAGATAGTTGCACTGGAGAATTCTACTAAACATTCAGAGAAGAAGTGACAGCAGTCCTGCTCAAACTATTCCAAAACATACAAAAAGATGGAATCCTCCAAATTCATCTTATGAAGCAAGCATAACCTTGATACCAAAACCAGGTGAAGACATCACTCAAAAGGAAAATTGCAGACCATTATCTCTCATGAAAATAGAAGCAAAAATCTTCAACAAAATCCTAGCCAATAGACTCTAACAACATATCAAGGAAATAATTCATTATGACCAAGTGGGGTTCATATCAGGTATGCAATGAGGGTTCAAAATTAGAAAAATAATCAACATCATCCATCACATAAACAAAACAAAGGGAAAGAACCACATGGTCATATTAATCAATGCAGAAAAGGCATTTGATAAAATCCAACACCCATTCCTGATCAAAACTCTCAGCAAAATAGGAATAAAAGAGACATTCATCAGCATAATAAAGGGCACATATACAAAACCAACAGCCAACATCATTCTCAATGGAGAGAAACTGACATGATTCCAGTGTCATGCAGGAACCAGGCAAGGATCCCCACTATCACCACTTCTATTCAACATTGCATTGGAAGTCCCAGCCAGGGCAATAAGGCAAGAAAGGTGCAGTGTAGTAAATTACTTATTATGGTTTTTCTACCCATAAGTCATTGTAAACTCAGTGGTGGAATGAGCAACTGAGGAGCTCCTGATTGTAAATGTTATCCACCTGGGTTATTTCTGTTGGGCATGGCACAATACAATGTTCTGGGAGGTTCCC
>NW_006921626.1:3786115-3806189 GCF_000298275.1 Orycteropus afer afer | reverse complement strand
AAAGAAAACTATAAAAGACTACTTCAAGAAATTATAAGAGATCTACATAAATGGAAGAACATCCCATGCTCATGGATAGGAAGATTGAACATTATGAAAATGTCAATTCTACCCAAAGCAATCTATATATTCAATGCAATTCCAATCCAGACCCCATCAACATTCTTTAAGAATATGGAAAAACCATTCACTAACTTTATATGGAATGGAAAAAGACCTCTGATAAGCAAAGCACTATTGAAGAAGAAGAACAAAGTAGGAGGTCCCACACTGCCAGATCTCAAAACCTACTATACAGCCACAGTAGTCAAAAATGCCTGGTATTGGTATAATGACAGACACATAGATCAATGGAATAGAATTGAAAACACAGAAGCAGATCCATCGACTATGGTCAGCTGATCTTTGACAAAGCGCTGAAATCCATTAAATGGAGAAGAGATTGTCTCTTTAACAAATGGTGCTAGTAAAACTGGATATCTATTTGCAGAAAAATGAAACAAGATTTGTACCTCACACCATACAAAAAACTAACTCCAGATGGATCAAAGACTTATATGTGAAACTTAAAACTATAAAGCTCCTCAGGGAAAAAAGAGGGGCAAATTTAGGGGCCCTAATATATGGCATAGACTATCAAGCATAACCCAACATGCACAAACAGCAGAAGATAAAGTAGATGAATGAGATCTTCTAAAAGTTATATTTTTATGTGCTTCCAAAGACTTCTCCAAAAGAGTCAAAAGAGAACCTACAGATTGGGAAAAAATATTTGGCAACAAGATATCTGATAAGGGACTTATCTCTAAAATTTATAGAAAACCCCAAAACCTCAAAAACAACCAAGACAAATAATCCAATTAAAAAGTGAGCAGAAGATATGAAGTCACTTCATCAAAGAGGATATTCAGGCAGCCAACAAACACATGAAGAAATGTTCATGATCATTAGCCATTAGAGAGAAGAAAATTAAAACAACAATGAGATACCATCTTGCCCCAGCACTAGTAGCAAAATTCAACAAGACAGAAAATGACAAATGCTGGTGAGGATGTGGAGAGATCAGGACTCCCATACACTGCTGGGGGGACTGTAAAATGATACAACCACTGTGGAAAACAGTCTGGTGATTCTTTAAAAAGTTAGAAATACCATTTGATCCTGCAATCCCATTACTAGGTATATAGCCTAAAGAAGTGAGAGCCAGGACAAGAACAGATATATGCACACCCACGTTCATCGCAGCACTATTTACAATAGCAAAGAGATGGGAACAACCTAGGTGCCCATCAACAGAAGAATGGATAACCAAACTCATAGAATCTGCAAAACACTGCATAACACAGATGAACTTGGAGGACATTATGTTGAGTGAAATAAGTCAATCACAGAAGGACAAATATTGTTTTAGTCCATCATTGCAAAAAGTCAAGGAAAGGTTTATACACGGAAGGAAATTTTCTTTGTTGGTTACCAAGGGTAGGAGGGGAGGGGAGGGAACACTTGTAGATAGGTAGAGACAAGTATTGATTTGTGTGAAGAGAAGGGCAATGTGTCAAATGTGAATAATCACCATGGTGGCATTGAGGAAGAGGAAGAGAGGTGCATAAGACATATAGACAACAAAGATGAACCTTTTTGCATGTACAGTACTGCGTTGTCAGTGATGGCAAACATTGATCTACAGGTGGATAGATGAGTGGGCAGGCTAAACTATTACGTATGTCTATGCCAGGGAGCTCTGGTAGCTTAGTGCCTAAGGCACTTGACTGCTAATGAGAAGGCTGGCAGTTCAAATCTACCAGCCACACCTCAGAAGGAAGGTTGGGCAATCTAGTTCCATAGTGATACTGCCTTGGAAACCCAAGGAGGGTTCACAATGAGTTGGGTCCAACTCAATGGTACATAAGAACAACAACAACATGCAAGGGGGGAGTGTGCCCATGACCATGTACAGGACTGGCAGACAATGTTTCTACAAGTGTATTTGTATGTTCTGTAAGAATTCCCAGGTATATAGTAGAGCTGACAAGGGCCAAGGCCGTAGTCACTTCTTGGCCACAGCTACCAAGAGGGAGCAAGTAGTTGGACCTGTGGGCTTGGGATCATAGTCATAGGGGACATCAATTTCAATTGGCATAACGTACTACACAAAAACATTGTTCCACATTCTACTTTGGCAAGCAGTGACTAGGATCTTAAAATCTTGCAAGTGGCCATCTGCATGCAACAATGGGTCTCTCCTCATCCAGAGCAAAGAAGAGTGAAGAAAACAAAAGATTCAGGGAAATAATTAGTCCAAGCGACTGGTACACCATGCAATTCCTCACCCTATAGGACTATAAGACTAAAAGAACTAGATGGTGTCTGGATACAACTGTCAACAACTTGGAGGGAAATCTATGTAGGAGATCCTGGACAGAGTGGGAGAACAATGTGGAACAAAACTCAAAATCATAAAAATATAAATAAAAGGGACCAGGTTTGCTGGTCTGATGGAGCCTGATGGAACCACTGAGACTATGACCCCTAGCTGCCCTTCAGGTTTGGAATTGAATCCACTCCTTTGGCTTCCAGCCAAACAAAAGACAGGCATATGAGCTGAACATTTACCTTAGGTAGTTACACTCCATGGAGAGAGCAATCATGGGAGAATAGAAGGGCTGTTTATGCACAAGGAGACAGCTCAGGGGGCAGGAGTGCATGGAGGGATGAACACAGGGAAGAGGTAACTATAGGGAGGAAGTGGGAGGGGAGTTGTTGCATTGTGGGAATTTTCAGTCAATGTCATTAAATAAAGTATATGTGATCTGCTGTATGGAAAATGAATTTGCTCTGTAAACTTTCACCCAAATCACAATAAAATTTTTTTTTTTAAAAAAAAAGAAAAGACACAGATATAAAGAATCAAAATAATAGTAACTATTTCTGATGTTCTAACTGGATTGGAAAGTGATATCAAGAAGGAAAGCATATAGATTGTCATTGGCCATGATCTACTTTTGAAAAATCTGAAATTGGAAAAAAACCCTATGAGAAGGAAATTTTCTTTGTGGATTACCAGGGATGGAAGGGAAGGGGTTTGGGGAATTGCTGACTACTTGAGAGTCATGTTTTGATTTGTGTGAAGGGAAAGGCAATATAACAAAAGTGCATAAGCAACACAGTATCACTAAGGAAAAGAAAACACAAGGTACGCAAGAGGTACAGACAACAAAGGTAAGCACTACTACATACACATTATTATTAATAATGTGTAATTATTAATAATGTAGTATTATTACAATACTACATTATCAATAATAACAAATACTAATCTATGGTTGAATACATAGGAAGACAGGCAAGAAGACTAGGTATGGGTAGGTGAACAGGAATATACCCAAGACCATAAACAGGTTTGGCAGATGAGATTTCCACATATGTATTTGTTTGTGCTATAAAAATACTTAAAATACATTAAAGAGCTAACAGAGGAAAAAGTTAAGATAACTTCTTAGCCACAACCAAGCATCTTAAGGGAGTCAGTTGCTGGGCCTTCAGGCTTGGGACCATGGTCAAAGGGGGCATCAAGTTCACTTGGCACAACATAGCACACAAAAACATTGCTCTACATCATACTTTGGTGAGTAGTGACTGGAGTCTTAAAAGCTTGCGAGCAACCATCTAAGATGCAACTATTGGTCTCTCCTTGTCTGGAGCAAAGAAGGGTGGAGAAAATCAAAGATATATGGAAACAACTAATCCAAGGGACCAAAGGACCATGGGAATCTCAGCCTATGTGACTTTTGAGACCAGAAGAATTAGATAGTGCCCAGCTATCAATGCCAACCACTCAGAAAGGGATCAAAATTAGAGATCCTGGTAGAGTGGGAGAAAAAATGTGGAACAAAATTCAAAAACACCAGGATTACTGGTTGGATAGGGACAGGTGAAACTCCTAAGACTATGGCTCCAGTCACCCTTTGGGCTTGGAATTGTTCTCACTCCCAAGGCTCAATTCTCGGCCAAATAATAGACAGACCTACAAGCTAAACAATTATGCTGGGGAGATGCACTCAACCATGGGAGATCATATGGTCACCACTTGTACAGGGAGAAAGCAAGGCAGGAGGAACACAAGAAGGACACAGGGAAGGGGGTAACCACAGGGAAGAGGTGGGAGGAGAGCTTGTTACATTGTGAGAATTGAAATTATTGACACGGAACAAAATATTTGTGAACTATTGAATGTAAAATGAATCTGTTTTGTAAAATTGCACTAAAATCACAATAAAAAAGTTTTAAAAAAAAGAAAAAGGGCAGAAAAAACCATTTGAACCATGGTTCTACTCTAACACACAAGGGGTTGCCATGAGTTGGAGTCGACTCTACTATAACTGATAAAACTGGTAAAGTTTAAGAAAAACTGATCCCTCTCAACCCATCATCTCAGATATGAGAAATCCTAAGGCCTGAAGTGCAAGTTCATAGTCCCAGAGCTCTTCAGTAGCAACACTGGAACTAGATCCTGTTTACTTTGACTCACAACCCAATGTTCTCTCCATGACACCTGGAATTCTCAAACTGGGGGACACATATTCCCAAAGGTACACAGTGAGTAGTATGTCAGGGTGATCAGAAACCCCAAGATAAACAAAGCTCATTGTGATGGTTAATTTTATGTGTCAACAAGGCTAGGCTATGATTTTCAGTTGTTTGACCAGATATCGGACTAGCTGTTGTTCTGTAATGTAAAATAATGTAATGTAATCACCATCTATGATGTGATCTGATGTTATCAATCAATCCATTAAAAGGGTACTTACCATGGGTGTGTGGTTTGCCTCCCAAATATAAATGGATGTTCTGGCAGAACTCATTCACTCCTGACCTTGTCCTTTTCTCATCACCTAGCCTCCAGATCTTGTAAAGTAAACTTGCAAAAGTCTCTGGCCTACTGCCTGACCTGCAAATTTCAGATTCATCAGCCCCCACAATTGTGCCACTGTCTCTGGAGCAATCAGTTAACACGTTCAGCTGTTAACCAAAAGGTTGGCCATTCAAGCCCACCCAGGGAAAGGACTTGACTAATTTTAAGCACTCAGCTGTTAACCAAAATGTCAACAATTTGAACCTTCCAGCCACTCCACAGGAGAAAGATGTAGCAGTCTGCTTCCAAAAAGATTGCTGTTGTTGGTAGGTGCAGTCAAGTCAGCTCCAAGTCACAGTGAATGAATCACTGCCTGATCTTGTGCCATCCTCACAATCTTTGTTATACTTCACTCCACCGTTGTGGCCACTGTGTCAATCCATCTTGTTTAGGGTCTTCCCTTTTTCACTGACCCTCTACCAACCATAATATCCTTCTCCAGGGATTGGTCCCTTCTGACATCACCAAAGTAGATGAGGCAAAGTCTGGCCATTCTCACTTCCAAGGAGCATTCCAGCTGCAGAATGGATTTGTTGTTCTTCTCCCAGGATAGATTTGTTGTTCTTCTGGCCAAAACCAAAAACACAGACTGCCATTGAGTCAATTCTGACTTATAGCAGTTCCCGTTCGGTTTCCAAGGTGGTAAATCTTTATGAAAATAGTTTCCCCAGTCTTCCTTCCTCATAGTGTCTGGTGGGTTTGAGCCACCAACTTGCTGGTTGTTGTTGTTGTTGTTATGTGCCATCGAGTCAGCCCCGACTCATAGCGACCCCTCCTTGGGTTGCCGAGACAGTATCACTGCGGAAGTAGATTGCCCAGTCTTCTTTCCAAGGAGTGGCTGGTGGGTTTGAACTGCCAGCCTTCTGGTTAGCAGTCAGATACCTTAGGCACTGTGCCAACAGTTTTCCTTCTGGCAGTCCATGATATTTTCAGTATTCACCACACCATAATTCAAAAGCATCAATTCTTCTTTGGTCTTCCTTGTTCATTGTTCAGCTTCCACATGCATATGAGATGACTGAAAAAGCCATGGCTTGGGTTAGGCACACCTTAGTCTTCAAAGAGACATCTTTGCTCTTCAACACTTTAAACAGATCTTTTGCAGCAGATTTTCTCAGTGCAATAGGACATCTGATTTCTTGACTGTTGCTTCTGTAGGTGTCAAATTGTGGATCCAAGTAAAATTAAATCCCTCACAATTTCAATCTTTTCTCCATTTATCATGATGCTGCTTATTGGTCCAGTTGTGAGAATTTTTGTTTTCTTTATGATGAAGTGTAATCCATACTGAAGGCTGTAGTCTTTGATCTTCATCAGTAAGTGCTTCAAGTCATCTTCACTTTCAGCAAGCAAGGTTGTGTCATCTGCCTATCCCAGATTGTTAATGAGTCTTCCTCCAATCCTGATGCCGCATTCTTTTCATATAGTCCAGTTTCTCAGATTATTTGCTCAGCATACAGATTAAGTGTGGTGAAAAGGTACAACCCCGACACACACCCTGCCTTATTTTAAACCATGAAGTATCCCCTTGTTCTGTTCAAATGACAGCCTCTTGTTCTATGTCCAGGTTCCTCATGAGCATAATTAAGTGTTGCGGAACTCCCAGTATTGCAATGTTATCCATAATTTGTTATGATCCACATAGCCAAATGCCTTTGCATAGTCAATAAGACATAGGTGAACATCTTTCTAGTATTCTTTGTTTTCAGCCAAATTCCATCTGACATCAGCAATGTTATCCTTCATTACATACCTATTCTGAATCCAGCTTGAATTTCTGGAAGTTCCTTGTCAATATACTGCTGCAACCATTTTTGAATTATCTTCAGCAAAATTTTACTTGCATATGATAATAATGGTATTGTTTGATAATTTCCACATTCTGTGGGATCACCTGTCTTTGAAATGGGTATATCAATCTCTTCCAGTTGGTTGACCAGACAGCTATCTTCCAAATTTCTTGGCATAAATGAGTAAGAACCTCCAGTGCTGCATCTATTTATTGGAACATCTCAATAGGTATTCTGCCAATTCCTGGAGGCTTATTTTTCACCAATTCCTTCAGTGCAGCTTGGACTTCTTCCTTCAATGCCATTGGCCTTGATCATATGCTACTTCCTGCAATGGTTGAATATAGACCAATTCTTTTTGGTACAGTGACTCTGTATATTCCTTCCACCATTAAGATTACAGCCTTGGAAACCCTAAGGGTTCTACTCTGTCTTGTAGGGTGACTATGAATCAGAACTGACTTAATGGCAAAGAGTTTTTCACAATTGTGTAAGACATTTCCTTGAAGTAAATCTCTCTCTGTCTCTCCTGTCTCTGTCTGTCTGTCTGTCTGTCTATCTATCACTGTTTTTCTCCTCTAGAGAACCCAATTAAGACACATATCATAGAGCATCAGCTTTATTCAGAATTTTGTTATAGATGAAGAATAAGAAAATTCTCAACTATATTATAGAGCAGAATGCAAACTTTGCACAAAATTTTAAGAAAAAAAATGTTTTAATGAAATGTTGTGGATTTTTGTGCCAGATTCCTCTCTCCTGTTATAAAATCTTTAGTTAAAATCTCTGTGAAGGACCACCACACACAATGCTACTCTCATTTTCCTGCCTTCAATAAGAATCACAATGATTATTACCAGCTGTATGACTGACTTCGGGCACATTGCTTAACCTTTCTGTGCCTCAATATCCTCACCTGTAAAATGAAGATGGAAATAGTAAACAAACATCCTGGGTTGTTGTTAAGGACAATGCCTGTCAAATTATAAACTACTCAGTATATACAATTATTTAAAGAAAACAAAAATCCTCACAATTGGACCAATAAGCAGCATCACAATAAATGGAGAAAAGATTGAAGTTGTGAAAAATTTCATATTACATGGATCCACAATCAACACCAAAGGAAGCAGCAATCATGAATTCAGATGATGTATTGCACTGGACAAATCTGCTGCAAAAGACCTGTTTAAAGTGCTGAAGAGCAAAGATGTCTCTTTGGAGAGTAACGTGCTCCTAGTCCAAGCCATGACATTTTCAATAGCCTCATATGCATGTGAAAACTGGACAACGAATAAGGAAGACTGAAGAAGAGTAGATGCTTTTGAGTTGTGGTATTAGCAAAGAATACTGAAAGTACCATGGACTGCCAGAAGAACAATCAAATCTGTCCTAGAAGAAGTGCAGCCGAATGTTCCTTGAAGTGAGAATGGCCAGACTTCATCTCACCTACTTTGGTCAGGCTGTTAGAAGGGACCAATCCCTGAAGAGGGTTATAATGCTTGGTAAAGTGCAGGGTCAGCAAGAAAAGGGAAGACCCTCAAGGAGATAGATTGACACAGTGGCTACAATGATGGGCTCGGGTATAGCAAGGATTGTGAGCATGGCACACAACTGGGCAGTGTTTTGTTTTGTTGTACATAGGGTCACACTACAAGTCAGAGTATACTCGACAGCACCTAACAATAACATAATTATTGTTTTTATCATGAGTACAATATATGTGAATCATTACTGTGCTGTATATAATTAGCATATGAAATAAAACATATAAATATGCTGGATAACATTAAAGCATTTTGATTGTATAAAGTATCTTGATTAAGACAGTTGGCTCAGTAACTGATACAGCCATAGGTCATAAAATTAGCATTGACAGGATATTGCCCTTTATGAAATCCTGACAGTTGTTCTGTTTGGGGAATTGAAGAGAGCTGCCCAAATAGAATCCCAGGAGAAGAACTGTCTCAGAAAAAAGATCACCCTTAGATAAACAACCATAAACAGATTTCAGTATCATCGTTAGAGCAACAAATCACCCTTCAAAAACACCAGCTGACAGCTCAGTGATCCAGTACTGAGGGGAATATAAACCCTGCTGGGATGAAATAATTGAGGGAAATATGGCTGGATTAGTTGTCATCCGCTGAGTTTACATTCTACAATAATTTAAATAGTCATCAGATCTCCTGATTCTGCCTTTTCCAGCTATGCAATACTTAACATTTTATGGCTACTCCACAGTCTCTGCCCCTCAGCCCACCCTCCCTCATGGCCCAGGATTTGTTGTACTTTAGATAAACTGGATTTCCTGGGTGTCATTTGAAATAAATTAGTCATGAGGATGTCCTTCTTCCCACCTAGGGTCCCACTGGTTTCTTGTACATACTGCTTTATTCTAAGTGCTTAGAAGCACTTTTTAATAGAAACTTGGTTGTGCCAAGAGAAAAGAATCACTCATTGTTCATCTACTGGCCCAGTCCACCAAGGGGAATTGATTCAATTACCAGATTGCACGATGTGCCTGGTTTTCTGCATAAGACAGCATGAGAAGTTGAAAGACAGTCTAGCATTTGAGTCAGAACAAAAGAGGCAGCCTTGAGAAGGACCAGAGCCCAAGGCTGTCCCCACAGTTCCTTGTAATCCAGATGGAGGTTCCTTCCAGCCATCTCCCTGAGTTCACACAGTGTTCTATCTCATTTCCATATTTATAATTTTGCATTTGCTCTTCCTATTCACTTTTACCCTCCCCCAACTCATTTAATGAGACAACCTCGTAAGAGGAAAAATAAGAGACTTTAGAAATTCACTCCATAACATGAGAATTTACTATCTCAGCTGTATAGTTGTCATTAGGTACCATCAAGTCAATTTTTGACTCATAGTGACCCCATGTGACAGAGTAGAATGGCCTCATAAGGCTTTCTCAGCTGTAATCTTTATGGAAGCAGAACACCAGGTCTTTCTTCCAGGGTGGGGGTTTTTGAACCACCAATGTTTTGGTTAGCAACCAAGTGCTTAACCATTGCACCACCAGGGAGATATATATATATAGATATATATAGATATATACACACACACACATATGTGTATATATATATACATATATGTGTGTGTATATACATATATATTTGTGTATAAACTTATATATGTGTATATACACTTATACATATATATATATATATACACACACACACACACACACATATATATGTGTATGTATATTTATATGGGAGCATTTGACTGTTTACCAGAAGGCTGGCAGTTCAAACCCACCAGCCACTCCCTGGAAGGAAGATTGGGCAATCTACTTCCATAGTGATACCACCTCAGAAACCCAAGAAGGGGTCCCTATGAGTCAGATACAGCTCAATGGCAGTGAGTTGTTTTTGTTTTTTTTAAATATATGTATATATGTGTGTGTATATATATGTATATATGTATGTATAGAACCACTTGTCATCAAATCAATGCTGACTCATGGTGACCTGATGTTTATCAAAGTAGAACTGTGCTCTATAGGATTTTCAATAGCTGTAATTTTTTTTTTTTTTGGGGGGGGAGCATTGGTGATATTTTGGAAATAGCCAAAAAAGAGGGAGAAGGCTTAAAGAATTTGTACTAATTGTAAACAAACTTTATTTCTAGTTAAAGGGATAGTGAAAGAGTTTTCCTCTTTGTGCTTTTCTAGAAGTTTTATATATATATAAATATATTTTAAAAATTTTAAAAATTATGAAATTGGGGGAAATATGAGTAAAACAAAATAGAGTAATAAATATTTCTTCATTTCTGACCATGGACAACCACTCTGTAGATAGCTTCTTTGAACGCAATTTTCTAGTTTTCAAAGTGACTGGATCCCCAGAACTACTGATCCATCTGGATACCCCACCCCTGAAACTCAATCCTGCTTCTTGTCCCTCCTCCAAAATACATGTTCTTAGGATCTATTGACTGAGTTTCTGATCATCTGACACCCAGTGTTTCAATCCAGCACACTTTGATGCCAAACAGAACCATAGTGCTAATCTGACTTGATCACTCAACTAATTTGAATCATCCCTGTGGCACCTATGTTTGGTGCCCCTGTTTTATGCCCAAGTTTAGACTTTCTCTGACACTTACTGGGATCACTTCCTTCAGGTACTTTAGTATCCCTTCCTTCAAATCCAATGGGTGAGAAATCAGCAACCCTTGTGTCTGTGTCCACTGGAGCCATGGCATGCAGAGTCAGCTAAGGTGAGGTTCTTCAGGAAAAGCTCTCTGGAAGAGGTACACATACTCCTACACTCAAAGCCTGGCTGAAATCTTGCATTTAAAGATACTTGACAAGGGTGACTGAGATTTAAATGAGTAAATTCTTCTTCACCACAGACACAGACAAACCAGAGGGATTGGCTAGCACTTACCGGCATTTAACAGCTCCTGGAGATGTCCCAGTCGCCCTCATGGCACAGTGGTTAAGCAACTGACTTCTAACTGAAAGGTCTATGTTCAAATCCACCAGCTTGTTTCTGTAAAGATTTATAGCCTTAAAAACCCTATAGGGCAGTTCTACTCTGTCTTATAGGGTCACTATGAGTCAGAATCAACTTGGAAGCAATGAGTTTGGTTTTTGTGGCTGGAGATGTTCCCATATAAGATTAAACTTTTATAATTTGGCAAGGATAAGATGGGGGCAATAAATCCCCCAGTAGAGAGGCTTCCTCTAGTCCCAACTCAATAATTTCAAGAAGTTATGAAAGAGATTTAAACATAATCCTAAGCAATCATCTGTCTTAGGTTGTTTCTGAAGAACCTTCAAAGTAAGCACACAAGTTCAAGAAGAAAATCAAAGCAGAAGTCTTTGGCTAGATGGTTTTCCTTAGGTCCCCAGCCTTCAATTTAAAAAAAGTAAAAAGAAAAAATGTTTCCCTCCAGAGTATAAGAGAGAACTCTGAGTTAGAGTTCACATGACAGAGGCATGGAGAAGGGGCAACAGAAAAAGAACTTTACTGAGCTGCCTGTGTGAGAGGAGATTGTAGCTTTACCCATTAAAATCATGTTAGTATATGAAATTTTGGCAGGAAATTAAATGATGCAAACAGATGTAGATAGCAGTATCTTAATGCCCAAAGTAGTCACTCTTTAAATATAATGAAATAAAATTAAAAAAAAAAAAAAACTTTGTTTCTGCGTATCTGTTTTTATCTTGAGAAAACTGCCAGAGGCAAGGTAGTAACAATCAATCTTGTTTTTGCATGAGCATAAGCCAGGCAGAACCAGGTATGAGGGGATGATGATTCTGGGGCTTAGGCTCACTGTCAGACTAAGAAGAGAAGCAACAACACAGGAGCAACCCCACTACCCTCAGTGGCATGCAGCAAGAGCCAACTGCAGACCTATTGGGATCACTCACTTCCTTGGTGCTGGAACACCTCAGCCCAAGGCAGGTTTGTTCAGGGTCACTGTTTGGGCTTTAGTGATTGGCTGTCACTGAATCTGATTTCCTTGTGGCATATTGTTAGCACCTTCTACAGATTTAAGAAGTCAAGTAATAGAAGAGGAAAAAGGCAATTGGGGCCAGGATCAGAATTGAATTTTCTATGAAAATTACAGCACTACAGGAATTTCTCTTTCCTGTAGTTCTTCCATACAAGCTAACCCCAAACCACATCCCAAAAATGTAGAATTAACTCCAGAACAGATCATGTGGTCCACTGACTATGACTATGATTTAGAGACTATGCAAATAGTTGATTACAGAATAATACATATAATATTACATCATTTGTGATTTTTTTAAATTATATTACTTCTATTTTATATATAAATGCATGGATAAAGGCCTATAAGGACACACTCCAGTCTGATCACAGTAGCAATCTCTAAATGTATAAATTGTGGGAAAAGTGTCCATTGAGAAAGAATAACTAAGCTAGGCTGAGGAGATTTGAGAAGACTTCCTGGAAAAGATGATGCTTGGGATTAATTTTGAGGTTTAAGTAGGAATAATCTAAGCAAAGAAGGGAAAGATGGTATTCCTGATAAATGGTCCAGCTTCTGCAAAGCTATGGGAGTATGACAGTACTTGGCAATTTAGGTAAACCACCAGTCATTCAATATGATCATAATATAGGGTACATGGGAGGGACTGATAAGAGATGAAGTTGGAGAAGGAAGCAGGCATTTAACCTTGAAAGATTTTGTGCTCAAAGCCAAATAGTTTTAATTTCTCCCTAAAGACGATGGAGAGTCTTTATTTGGCTGTAAGTAAAAGAAGGCCCACTCAAGAGTAACTCAGATCTAGCATCTACACTCTTCAAAGCTTGAAAGCAGCCATCTAGATGCCACAATTGATCTCTCCTCATCTGTAGCAAAGAATAATGTAGAAAACTAAAGATACATGGAAACACTTAGTCCAAGGGATAAGGAAACCATGAGAACTGCAGCTACATGACCATTAAGAACTAGATGGTGCCCAGTTACAACTGTCAACCACTCAGAAAAGGATCAATGCAGGAGATTGTGGATAGAATGGAGGAAAAATGTGGAACAAAACTCAAAATCTTAAAAAAGACCAGGCTTACTGGTCTGATAGAGACTGATGAGACCCCTGAGACCATAGTTCGTAGTCATCCTTCAAGCCTAGAATAGAGTTCACTCCCATGGTTTCCAACCAAATACAGACAGACATATAAGGTGAACATTTACACTAGGTGGGTACACTCCTTGGAACAGTCAATTATGGGATATCAGAAGGACAGTATTTGCACAGGAAGATAACTCAGAGGTCAGGAATGCATTGAAAAGAAGGGACACAGGGAAAATGTAACCACAGGGAGGAAGTGGGAGGAGATTGTATGGGAATTATAATTAATGCCATGAAATAAAATGTGTATGAACTGCTGCATGGAAAATGAATTTGTTCTGTAAATTGTCACACAATCACAATAAAAAAGAAGAAAGAAACCAAAAATGGACCTGAGATCAATTCACTGAACTTCCTCAGCCCAGGAGACAGAGAGAGAGCTCTAACATTTTCCTGAGATGGGCGAGAGACAATGGCAGAGGCAGCAGAACCAAGAGACACCACTCAGGACAGAGCTTGCTGACCCACAGAGCAAGAAAGTTGAGTGCCCTCAGGCAGGAGAGTTGGTGGTGGAGTAGGGTGCCTCTCTGGGTACCTACCAACAAAACTAAAAAGAGCCTTGTAACACTTGCCCAAGCAGGGGGGAGGCCAAGAGACCATACCTCCAGACACCTGGACCACAGGGTCCAGTACACTAGCTTGCATGGCTGAAAGGAAGCATCCTGGAAAAAGAACTGTTTCTGAGTTCTTTCTGATCCTGTATTGCCTAAATTGTTACTTACTACTTCCCTAAGAAACCCCACAATAATGGGAAAAAAAAAGGTGACTTGAATCATAAGGACATCTACCACCTCATTTTCTAGTCAGCTCTGATACAGCAAAAAATGTACCAAAAATCAATGACTTACAAGGGATTGTATCACTTGTTCACACTACATGTAATCTGAAGGTTAGTAGAGGCCTTTCTCCTGCTTCAGGTATCTTCTTTATTCCAGAATACAGGATGAAGGAGCATTTCTCTGTGGGACTTGCCATTCTTATGACATAGAAAAGGGCTATAGTAGAACCATACAATGACTCTTAAAACTTCTGCTTGAATGTGGTGTCACTGACACTCACATTCCTTGGCCAAAGTAAATGAGGTGACTAAGCCTTATATTAATGGTGCAAGTAAGAATCTCTTCACATGGGGGCACCTTAAGTCACATGGCTATGGGTGGAGGTGTAAAATCTTCTTATGGGAGAGGAAGAGCAAATAATTGGGAACATAATTCAATTTTTCACACCTCACATAACAAGAAGTAGGTGGCTACAGGGTTGGTTCAGCAGTACACTGTAGAGTCTCTTCCCATATTTCTGCTCTACTAGTCTCCTAATGGTGTTATCCTCAGGCCACAAGATGGTTGTTGCAGCTCTAAGCATTACAGCCTCATATAACAATATTCAGAAACAGGAAGAAGGGCTTCTACTGTATCTCTTTTTCTTTTCATTAGATTGTTTCTTAGAGTCTTCAACTATATCCTATCCCATTCCTAACTCAATCAATGGCAGAGGCTAACAGGATTACCATGATTGGTTTGGATCAGCTGGAGCTGGAGGAGATATTCCCTGAGCACAGCTGTGCCTCACTCCTGATCAAAATTAAGGTGTTGTTACCAAAGGAAAACGGAGAATTGGCTTTTGGTAGGCTGAAATTATGACTAAAAAAAAAAAAGTTTTTAACAGAAGAGTGACATGTTTCTATTTATACTTTAGTGAGGTCATTCTGGCGAAAGAGTGAAGGATGATTTTAATGGAGATGAGACTAAAGATGGTGAGAGCACTTAGGAGACTAAGGAAACTCAGACATAAGGTATAATCACAGTTGAGATTGCTTGTAAGAAGATTAGGGTCTCACTGAACCCATTTGATACAAGGAAAAACCAATCAGGGCAGCAAGACCACCTCCAGTTTCCACTTGCTAAAGAAGCCAAGATTTCCAGTCCTAAGGATGTAGGTTCAAGGCTCCAGACTCACAGATATCTACCATTATGTTGGCCATGTACCTTAACTTGCCAAAGATATTGCTTCTTTAAGGAGAAATGCCTAACTGCAGAAACAGAAATTGTTAATGCTAAGAGAAGGGTCATTATGATTGCTCACTAAGTATCATGAAATAAAGAAATTTGACTGTCTCCCTTATATATTTGAACTCAGCAAAATAAGTGTTGTTCCTTCAACATGAGTTCTTTACAGAAGTACATTCTTTCTCTACAGATGCTGCCTTTGGATTTTCCCTCAAAGTCTTCAGCACATTCTTCTTTCAAATTTCTTAATGGAGAGGAAAACTTTCATTTACAAAGGCTCATTTGTTTTGGGTTTTATTAATAACCAAAGCATGGCCTTACCTAGTGTATAAAGCAGGCATCCATTTGAACTGCGGTGTTGGGTCAAAAATGAAGTGGGACAACAAAGTCAGAAAGTTTGTGTACTTCAACTTTAAATATCAACTATATATGCACACCCATGTTCATTGCAGCATTTTTCACAATAGCAAAAAGATGGAAACAACCTAAGTGTCCAATGGATGAGTGGATAAACAAAATGTGGTATGTACATACAATGAAACACTATGGAATGATAAAGAGTAATGGTGAGTCCGTGAAACATCTTATAACATGAAGGAATATGGAGGACATTATGCTGAATTAAATAAGCTAATCACAAAAGGACAAATTGTTGTGCCCAGTCCTTAAATCTCCAAAAAACCACCAAGGAGCTGATTCCACTGCAAAAGCATAGGGGTTGTTTATTCTAGCTCGAGCTCAGACCCTCAACCGTCACTGATGCAGCGGTTCAGGATTGAGAGCCTCGAACTCAGGGGTAATGGGGTCTATATAGGGGTCTCAACAGGAACAAGGAAGTTTTAATCAGAAAATTACAGGATTGGTTGACATTTTCCAAGTTGCTAGTTGTTCCTACTTGATTGGCTCTGTCTAGTGGGCCGAAGCCACCAACTGTGGTTTCTAACTATTTTAGGTAAGGTATGTCTGTGCTATCTACTGATTGGTTGTTGCTAAGGAGTGTGTTTGAGAGTATTGATGAGGTAGTTAGGTGTGAGGTAGTTAGTAGACTCTTTGTGGTTTTTCCAGTAACTAAAGCACTAAAGAGTGAAGTACGTGCTGAGGCTTTTTGCACAAATGGCTACCTACTCAAAATGGTTACATACAGGGTGGTGGTTATATAGAAATATAATTTCACGCTCTCACAAAATATTATATGACAACATATTTATAAAAAGTCGAGAATAAACACACAGAGAAAGCAACATTCTTTGATGGTTACCAGGGATGACAAGGGGAGAGAGGGAGGATCACTTACTAGATAATAAAACCAAAAACCAAACTCACTGTCATCGAGTTGGATCTGAGTCATTGTGACCCCTCCTTGGGTTTCTGAGGCAGTATCACTAGGGAAGGAGATTGCCCAACCTTCCTTCCCAAGAGTGGCTGGTGAGTTTGAACTGCCAGTCTTCTGGTTAGCAGTCAAGTGCCTCAGGTACTATGCTACCAGAGCTCCTACTAGATAGTAGACATGTGTTATGTTAATTCTAGTGAATGGAAAGGCAGTGCAGCAGTCCCCTCTTTCTTTGGTTTTGCTTTCCAAGGTTTCAGTCAACTGTGGGGAACTGAAAATGGAAAATTTCAGAAATAATCAATTTATACGTTTTAAATTTCAAATAGTTTTGAGTAATGTGATGAAATTTTATGCCATCCCGCTCCATCCTGCCAGGGACATGAATCATCCCTTTGCCCAGAGTATCTGCACTATAGACACCACCCACCCATTAGTCACTTAGTAGCCATCTGAGTTATCAGAATGACTGTCACAGTCAACAACATATATATATGCCTGTCTTTTGTTTGGCTGGAAGCCACAGGAGTGGGTTCAGTTCCAGACCTGAAGGGCAGCTAGGAGCCATAGTCTCAGTGGTTCCATCAGGCTCTATCAGACCACCAAACCTGGTTCTTTTTCGTGTGTGTGTGATTTTGAGTTTTGTTCTACATTGTTCTCCCACTCTATCCAGGATCTCCTATATAGATCTCCATCTGAGTGGTTCACTATATATATATATGTATATGTATATATATATATGTATGTATGTATATGTATATATATATATATGTATGTATATGTATATATATATGTATATATCAAGTATAGTGGTTGATCTTACTCATGATTTATCAACCAACTTAGAAGGCAAACTCACTTATGGTTAGGCTTTAGTCTTATTCCCTCACTGGCTCCCCCAGCTTGAAGCCCAAACAGACAGAACTGTTCAGTTTACAGATGTAGAGTATTTATAGTTCACAAAGTCTTTTCCTATGCAGTATCTCATTTTATCCTTCTTGTTGTTGTTGTTGTTATGTGCCGTCGAGTCAGCCCCAACTCATAGCAACCCCTCCTTGGGTTTCCAAGGCAATATCATTATGGAAGTAGATTGTCCAACCTTCCTTCCAAGGAGTGGCTGGTGGGTTTGAACCGCCAGCCTTCTAGTTAGCAGTCAAGTGCTTTAGGCACTATGCTACCAGAGCTCCCCATTTTATCCTTATAAACCCTTTATCTGCTAGGTAGATGGCACAGGAATTATTCTTTAACCTCTCTGACCCTCAATTTAAACAACTATAAAATGAATGAAATAATAGTACCTCTTCCAACTCATAGCAACCCCTCCTTGGGTTTCCAAGGCAGTATCTCTATGGAAGTAGATTGCCCAACCTTCCTTCCGAGGGGTGGCTGATGGGTTTAAACCGCCAGCCTTCTGGTTAGCAGTCAAATGCCTTAGGCACTATGCCACCGAGCTCCTTAGTTTGAATGAGTCTTTCATGGTTATTCTGAGGAGTAAATAATATACAAGACAGGACTGAGCATAGATTAGATTCTCAACAAATGTATGTAATGATGATGACTGCTATTACCTCTTTCTTACAAATGATGAAATTGAGTTCAATGAGAGTAACTTTGTCAAGTAATAAAATAAGTGTCAAAAGTTGGGCTATCAACAAAGGTGGCTGATGCAGTCATTGGTTATCTTGAACCTGGGCTCTTTCAATTTCTTCCAAGGAAAAGATTGGTCCCAATGTCTCAGAGCCTGAGTGAGCAGATGGGACAGAAGCAGCTACAAGTGGGAAAAGTATTCCAGGAAAAATCAAAGCCCATTTGGTCATTAAGGTCTCTGCTACTGTTTGTTCCCAGATATTTATATGTTTCAGCTGAGTCCTGGTAATTTTCGTCCCCAACCTACTTATGAGAGAGCACTGCAACACCTTTGGACTGGGCTCATAAAACTGCCCTTCTGGATACATGAGCCAGGCTGGTCCTAAAGAAGGAGAAGGGAGTAGAAGCGAGTAGAAGGGTCTAGCCCAAAGAGAACAACTAAAGGAGCATGTGTCCTTAGTGAAGGTAGAAAGGGAAGTACAGGATAACATGAAGTACTACTACCTTAGGAACAAGGTGGAAAGCAAGAATGGATACAAAACAAATGCCCTTCATTCAGGACACTTAAATTCAGTAGTTTTCTAAGATAGCATCTGAAGAAACTCTAGGTCAGTAGTGAGTTGGAGAAGGGGCCAGGCAAAGAGAGATCCTTACCTCAGGTTACTGACATGCTTGGCCAATCTAATTTGAGGCAAGAGCCAGAATACACCCTTGTGTCAAGAAGAGTCTGCAAGCATACAGTACTGCATTGTCAGTGAAGGCAAACATTGATATACAGGTGGATAGATGGGTGGACAGGCTGAACTATTAGGTATGTCTACGCAGGGGGGAGTGAGCCCAAAACCGTGTACAGGGTTGGCAGACAATGTTTCAGTGCATTTCAGACTGTATTTGTATGTTCTGTAAGAATTCCCAGGTATATAGTAGAATTGACAAGGGATAAGGTTTCAGTCACTTGGCCACAGCCAGCTATCCAGAGGGAACAAGTAGTTGGACCTGTGGGCTCGGGGCCATAGTCACAGGGAACATCAAGCTCAGTTGGCATAACATACTATACAAAAACATTGTTCCACATTCTACTTTGGTGAGTAGCAACTGGGATCTTAAAAGCTTGCAAGTGGCCATCTAGATGCAAAGACAGGTCTCTCTTCATCCAGTGCAAAGAAAAATGAAGAAAACAAAAGACACATGGAAACAATTAGTCCAAGTAACTGGTACACTATGTGATCCTCAGTCGTATATGACTATGAGACCAGAAGAACTAGGTGGTACCCAGTTACCACTGTCAACCACTTGGATGGGGATCTATGTAGGAGATCCTGGATACAGGGGGAGAACAATATAGAACAAAACTCAAAATCATAAGAAAAAAAAAAGAAAAAGGACCAGTTTTGCTGGTCTAATGGAGCCTGATGGAACCCCTGAGACTATGGCCCCTAACTGAACCCACTCCCGTGGCTTCCAGCCAAACAAAAGACAGACATATGAGCTGAACATTTACATTAGATAGATCCATTCCTTGGAGAGATCAATCATGGGAGAATAGAAGGGCAGTGTGTACGCAGGGTGACAGCTTGGGGGGCAGGAATGTATGGGAGGGAAAGATGCAGGGAAGAGGTAACTAGGGGGGAGGAAATGGGAGGGGAGCTGTTGCATTGTAGGAAATTTCAGTCAATGTCATGAGATAAAGTGTATGTGAGGTGCTATGTGGTAAGTGAATTTGCTCTGTCAACTTCCACCCAAATCACAATAAAAATTGAAAAAAAAAATAGTCTGCAAGAACAGGCAAAAGCTGATATTAAAAAAAAAAAA
The DNA here is from genome assembly GCF_000298275.1 of Orycteropus afer afer. NCBI lineage: Eukaryota > Metazoa > Chordata > Mammalia > Tubulidentata > Orycteropodidae > Orycteropus > Orycteropus afer. The sequence goes on along the minus strand of NW_006921626.1, from coordinate 3,786,121 downwards.
AAAAAA
>NW_006921626.1:3767999-3777030 GCF_000298275.1 Orycteropus afer afer | reverse complement strand
TGGGAGGGGAGCTGCTGCATTGTAAATTTTGGTCAATGACATGAGACAAAGTATATGTGAACTGCTGTATGAAAAGTGAATTTACTTTGTAAATCTTCACCCAAATTCTAAAAAAATAAAATAAATAAATAAATAAATAAAAACTTATTGAATCATGTGCTTAAAGATTTGAGCCTTTGAGTGTATGCAAAATTCATCCACCACCTAAAACAAACAAATAAACAACAATAAAAGATAAGCCCTAAACCCTAACTAGTTAATGGATGCATGGTGAAGAGTTTAGGAATGAAGTGAACCGATGACTGATACTTATTTTTATTTGTATCAAAATATAAGATGGTTTCATGGATGACTAGAGAGATGGACAGATAAGTGATTAATAAATACAGCACGAGTTAAGTATATAATCTATGTTACATTGACTATAAAATCCTTTCATCTGTGTTTGAAATTATTTTTATAACAAAATATGGAAAGATAGGAAAAAGCTTGTTAAAAAGATGATTTTATCAAAGCCTTAAGAAAGACATATCCATGGCACACAACTAACCTGATTATTTTGTAAAAATGTCACCATAATGCTGACCTCAATTCCCCAAAAAAAATCTCTTTACTGGATAACCCAATACATAAACACTATCTCCCAAACTCTGACCACAATGTTTCAAATACATTTTTTTTAATTTATTTATTGTGCTTTAGGTGCAAATTTATAAAGCAGAATTTGTTTTACATTCAACATTTCATATACATTTGGTTTCACTCCCCAGTAACCATCCCCACCCCTTACTTACTCTCCTCTCCCTTCCCAGTGATCCCCCCATCCCTGTGCCCTTCTTGGTTATGCACTCCTGTCTGTCTAGCTTTTCCTCGGTGTGAATGTTGCCCCTCTGGTGCTCCGTGGCCGATTGCTTCAAGGAATATATCTCAATAGAGTAGGTGGTACATCGCCCTGGGTTGGGCGTTTTGCATTTAAGTCTTATTACTGCTGGGCTGAGAGCCAGCCCTTGGGAGTGAATTTTATTCCAGCCCCAAAGTGTATCCCTGGGCCATAGTCTTGGGGGTCCCACCAGACTCCATACAACCAGTAATTCTGGTCATTATTGTGAATTTGAATTTTGTTCCATGTTTTTCCTCCTACTCTATCCAGCATCTCCAGTTTTGATCCCTTCCTGAGTGGTTGGCATTGATAGCCGGGAACCATCTAGTTTTTCTGGTCTTGAGGTCCATCATGTCCTAGGGCTGATTGTTTCTAAATGTCCTTGGTTTTCTTCACTCTTCTTACCTTCCAACGACAGACTATTAGCTGCATCTTAGATGGCCACTCAAAAGCTTTTCAGACCCCAGTCGTTACTCACCAAGGTAGGTTGTGGAACAAGATTTTTATGTATTTTGCTATGCCAATTGAGCCTGGTATCCCCGCAGTACTATGGTCCTGAGTCGGCAGATCTGGTGGTTCTCTCTTCCACTGTGTCTGGCTGTCTATGAGAGCTTGTTCCATGTCTGTTTTCTGTTGCTTCTGTAAAGATTGTGGTTATTTTGTATCACTGTTGTTGTTGTTGTTGTGTGCCGTCGAGTCAGCCCTGACTCATAGCGACTCCTCCTTGGGTTTCCGAGGCAGTATCACTACGGAAGTAGGATTGCCCAACCTTCCTTCCGAGGAGTGCTGGTGGGTTTGAACTGCCAGCCTTCTGGTTAGCAGTCAAGTGCCTTAGCCACTATGCTACCAGAGCTCCCATTTTGTATCACTAGTATCTGTGAAAGATTATATCCTCAGCTGAATCTATCATTGGTCAAGAGTATATTCCTGTTCACTGACCCCCATCTGATCTTCTCAGCTGTCTATGTATTTATAATTGTTGCATAACAGCCTTTTACCAACTGCAAGAATTAAATTCTTAAAACAGCAATAGTATGAAAATTCATGACCAAGTAATTTAAAATCTTATTAGAAAAATAGAATTGGGAGACAGAGTTTCCAACAGAATCTTAAAAAAAAAAAAAACCCTCTGCTAAATATGTTCAAATTTAATTAACAGCAAGAATATTGAACCATTTAAAATGTTAAATATTTCAAACTAATATTCATTAGTACCACAAAGCTAAATGTTCATTTACCATTCCATCCTCACTAGACTGTGATTTTTCAACCTCAGCACTGTTAACATTTGGGCTGGACGATTCCTTATTGTTAAGGGCTGCCCTGTGCATTGCAGAATCTTCAGCAGCATTTCTGATTTCTACCTACTATATGCCGGTAGCATAATGCCTAAGGCACTTGACTGCTAAGCAGAAGGCTGGCGGTTCAAATCCACCAGCCACTCCTCAGAAGGAAGGTTGGGCAATCCTACTTCCGTAGTGATACTGCCTCGGAAACCCAAGGAGGGGTCGCTATGAGTCGGGGTCGCTATGAGTCGGGGCCGACTCGACGGCACATAACAACAACAACATATGCCGGTAGCAACTGACCCCTCACCCAGTAATTACAACCAAGAATGTCTCTATACCCCACTGCCACTAAGTTGATTCTGACTCAAAGCAACCCTTTGGGACAGAATAAAACTGCCCCATAAGTTTTCTAAGGCTATAAATATTTACGGAAGCAGATTGCCTCATCTATCTCCTACAGAGTGGCTTGTGGGTTCGAACAACCAACCTTTTGGTTAGTAGCCAAATGCTTTATCCACTGCACCACCAGAGCTTCTTAAAAACATTTCTGGACATTCTCAAATATCTCCTAAGAGGTAAAATCATCCCTGGTGGACCACTGCCTTAGATCATTTCCTGGTACTCATTTCTCATTAATTTCATGAGATGATTGAAGGTTCATTTTGCTTTGTACTGGATAATTCCTGTATCAAGAGACATTGATTCTGGACCAGGGTCCTCTCCCAAATACTCAAAAGCTTTCTTATTTTATGGCTCTGAGTTACTCTGCCTTCACTTATGTGTTGGAAGAAACGTAGAAACCTAGAGCTTGAAGGAAAAAAAAAAAACTTTGTTCTTGTCAGTGGCCATCAAGTCAGCACCAACCCGTGTCTACCCCACGTGGAATAGAAAAAAACATGGCCTGGTCTTTTGCCATCTGCATGATCATTGGTGTGCTCAAGTCCATTGGTTAGGCCACTGTGTATTTTGAGTGTCTTCCAACCTAAGGGGCTCATCTTCCAGCACTATATTGAACTGTTTTGATCCCTAGAGTTTTCATTGGCTAATTTTCAGAAACAGTCTGTCTGGAAGCTCCACTAAAATCTGCCCACTATAAATGACCTTGCTGGTATTTGGAATACCAATGGTATAGCTTCCAGCAGAACAATAACATGCAAGCCACCACAGTATGACAAAACAACAGTAGGGAGGTAGCATTATTCATTACCAAAACCAAAAAATTCATTGCTGTCAATTCCAACTCACAGTGACACTATAGGACAGAATAGAACTGACCCATTGGTTTCCAAGGCTGTAATCTTTACAGAAGCAGACTGACACATCTTTCTCTCACAGAGCTACTGGTGGTTAGAACCACTGCTCTCTTGGTCAGGAACCACGTGCTTAACTGCTGTGCCACCAGGGCTCCTTGGTTTTATATAGTAGATAAAAGCAAATCATTTAGCTAACTTTTATTTAAATAATCTGCTCAGCTCTCTGTTCAGATCTCTTTAGCCCCTTTCCCCAACCACATCCCACCTCACTCCAACCCTACCCACACACTCCAAAGGTTTACAAAGACTTTCCTCTGCATAGAATAAGTTTGTGACAAAGCCCCCTCTCCTAAGCCTCCATGACTGTATTGATCAAGAGGGACTATAGCCTTATATATAATATTTTAGCTTTTACAAGGAGAAAGTATTCAGGTAATCCTTGTAAAACTGAAAACTGAATTCAAAATCCTCTCCTGCTCTGCCTGTGGCATTGTGGCTCTTTACTATTCCTAAAACCAAATCCTCTAATTTTTTCTAATTATCTCCAACTTGAGTGACTCAGACTTCTGAGTGTTTCATGATTCAGTGAAGACATATAAAAGCAAACCCACACATATGAGAACTTTTGGGAAAGGAATTTGTACAAAGGATAGGAGTGACCCTATATTCTACATTCGATCCAAGATATAGGTTGTCCCTACAGACTTGAGCTCCTGTTCTCCTTTGGCCACCCTCTTCAATGTGTGGTCATTCTTGGTGTTGGCAGGAGAAACCTCTTCATTCCTGTTCTGACCTAACAGTGTCACATCTCTTTCAGCAGAACCTGTAACTCTAGCAATGATGCAGCAGAACAGGGAACTTCCCTTAATTGGAGGTTTAGGGGTCCTTCTGGATACTGCCCTGGTCAAAATACCCTTGTTCTGGTTACCTAGTGCTGCTCTGAAAAGAATATACCACAAAGGGGATGGCCTTAATAAACAGGAGTTTATTCTCTTACACTTTGGAGGCTAGAAGTCCGAGTTCAATGTGCCAGGCTCTAGGGACTGGGTGAAAGTCCCTCAGCCTTGGGCTCCAGCTCTGCCTCCTGCTTCCAGCCCACTGAAGCTAGAGGCTTTTCTTCACTCAGACAGCTAGCTGCTGGCTGCTGAGGCTGACAAGCCCAAGGTTGACAAGTAAAAAGGCACAGTCCTGATGTTACCAAACCATATGGTAGGCCATTAATTCAAGTCCATTGTAAGTCCCCAGGTTGGCAGTGCATGGCAGGCTGCTGAACAATGACACGGCTACGTGCAGGATCCAAGCATGCCATAAGCTAGAGACCATTCCCAAAGCTGCTTCTTATATACAGGAAGCAGACCACATACCCAAAGTAGTTACTCAGCTGCTTGTGGTAGATCCCACCATGGAGCTGATTGCCAGTCTCATCATGGGGAATAACTACCACCATCTGCTCAGCCACTCAACCAGGCCCAGCCAAGTTGACACATAAACATAACCACCCCAACCCTTTTGTTCTCTTCAAGCTCCAAAGAGCTATGACAGCCTCCAACTCATCTTTGGAGCATCCTTTGTCCAGGCTCTAAGAAAGATGGTGTCACTGTGTGTTTGCTGCTATGAGGACTGCATCTCCTCCTAACCTTCCTACCTCCTTTCTCTTAAAAATACAATGCCTTACTGTGTCAGAGGCTGATCTCATTTAAGCTACAGTACATTCTCATAAACATTGAATAGAAATATTCAAGTTCCCCAGCCTCCCAGAAACAAGGAAGAGTTACTTCTGTGCCCTAGAAGAAGCACTTCTCTTACCCACAGTACCTGTCACAGTGTGCTACACCTTCTTGTCACACACACACACACTATAAGCTCTGTGAGAGCTGGGTATGTGTGTTGTTCACCTTTGATTTCCTAGAGCATACTCATCACAGGGCCTGGAACAGAGCAGGGACTCTATAAGTACTAAATGAACAGAATAAGTAGATGCATAGTTACAATAATATCTGACAGGAAAAACTGAGTATTGATCAAAGAAGACTACATCCTTATATATAATATTTTAATTTTTGCAAGGAGAAAATATTCATGTAGTCCTTATAAAATTAAAAACTGAATTTAAAAAAAAAGAAAAGAAAAAGTATATTCTCTCTGTCTCTGCAAGGAAGGAAGGTTATTAGGCAGAATTGCCAGGAAACAGCAATTCTTGGAATTGGTGTGATGATCTGGCAAGATTTGCCTTTATACAGGCAGGGCAGCATGGTTTAATTAAAGCTACTCTGCATGCTCCCAACTCTGAAATATAAGTCCTTCACTGTTGAGAATTCTTCTCTGGAAAGAGATGATGTATATTAGGTATAAAGTTGGACCAGGTAAATTTTAATGTTTAATTCTCAGGCTACAGTATAACCATTCAATAAAAAACAGTATAGTAGTAACAGCCACAACCTACTGCACATTAGGATATGTCAGGCATCGGGCTAAGTGTTTTTTGTGCAACCTCTCAGGGAATTATCATAATCCTGCAAATGGTTATCATTATTCTTATTCTACAAATAAAGAAACTAAGTTAAGAATAAGCAGTGAGCTGAGATATAAACCTAGGACTATCACATTTCAAATCCCACTCTCTTAACCACTATACTATACTACATGAGAAATAAGAGATTCTGAAAAAAAAAAAAAAAAGCCCTGGTGATGCAATGGTTAAGCACTCAACTTCTAACCAAAAGTTGGAGGTTCAAACCCACTCAGTGGCTCTGAGATTGAAAGATATAATGATCTACTCCCATAAAGATTACAGCCAAGGAAACCTTATGGGGCAGTTCTTCTCTGTCACATAGGGTCACTATGAGTCAGAATCGACTTGGTGGTACCCAACAACAACAACAACCCTAACAACAACTACAGCAAACTGGAGATGTGTTGTTTTTGTAGTTACAAAGGGATGGGAAGCCCTTTCTAAAATGTTTCCCAGAGTCTTTAATTAGCATTACTGGTTTTTGGGTACCATTGGAATGCTTTTTCCATGTCCAACAAAATGCCTTTACAGAGGATTTTCCTGGATAAAGTATTCCTCAAATTCTGTCCCAGGAGTTGTGTGATAATGTAGTTTCATTGTCATTTGAAAGAAGGTGGAAAAAGAAAATGAGTCCCAGGTGGAGCAGATCTGAATGGTATAGCAAAGGAAATGCTGTCCCCATGAACACAAGCAGCTGGGTGTCTGAACACATCATAAAATTTTATTGTGAAATGCACAGATGATGGCCCCAGCTGTAAAGCATCAGGAGTTTTGATCATGAGCTCCCAGAGCATTCTGGGTGTGTTCCCCTTTAACACTATTTTTGTGGGCTTAACCTAATGGAGATGAAGATATCAAAATTACTTCAAGGTGCAATCCTGCTGGGAGGCACACCACAGGTTTCCCTCTCTGAAGGTCATCATACCGTTTGTCATCATGGGCTGGAGCAATAATGGGAAAGAAGAATAAATAATAAGTTCTAACATGGTATACTCAGGTATACCAACGATTGTGAAGTTGGTGCTTGACTGGGCAATGTTTCGTTCTGTTGTACCTGGAGTCCCTGTGAGTCAAAGTCAACTCCATAGCAACTAACAACAGCAACAACTGGCATGAAAAGATAGCATGACCTACAGTTTAGTGGACCTTTTCTGGTTACATCCATTTCTGAAAGACTTCAACCAGGCCTCCTGACCATCCTATGATATTGAACATGGTCACCAACCCTACCACTCTTCACAACTATGTGTATGTGGTGAAACTGAGAGACTACGACAATTACAGCCTAAAAATATTTTTATTCCCTCTCTCTCTCTCTCTACATATATATACATATATGTATATTATGTAAGCATAATTTAAAAAAAAAAAAAAAAACCTCTCTGCTATCACGTCAGATCCAACTCATAGCAACCCCTCCTTGGTTTTCCAAGGTGGTATGTCTACAGAAGTAGATTGCCCAATCTTCCTTTCGAGGAGTGGCTGGTGGGTTTGAACCACCAGTGTCTGGGTAGCAATCAAATGCCTTAGGTACTACACCACCAGAGCTCCTATATAAGTATAAGGATATATGTGTGTGTGTGTATCCTCACTCACCCTATACATCTGGGCCTTTACAAGTAGTTCTATCCTTAGTAACAATTTCTTTTTCTCAGATAAAACTTTGCCCTTTCCCTTAAAGATTTTTCAATGGGGGTTCCTCATTTGAACTTCAGAACACAGAAAATTATTTGAGTGACAATTTTCTCTCTCCCAAGAAAAGTACATAATTAGTTGTATTCTATACTAGTACATGTTGGAGACACTGGTGGTTCACTGGTAGAATTTTCCCCTTCCATGCAAGAGATCCAAGTTCAATTTCTAGCCAACATATCTCATGTGCAGCCATCACTGTGGAAGTGTGTGTATTGCTATGATGCTGAACAGGTTTTAGTGGAGTTTCCAGTGTCAAACAGACTAGGAAGAAAACCTATCTGTCTGCTTCTGAAAATCAGTCAATGAGAAGGATCGCAATGGTCTGATACTCAACTGACCATAGGGATGGCCCAGCACCAGGCAATATTTCATTCCATTGTGTATGGTGTTGCTATGAGTCAGTGGCAGACTCCACAGCAGCTAACAACAGCTACAAAGCACTAACTTATAGAGGTCTTTATTGCGGGTTCCTGCAAGATGGTGGACTAGGCAGAAGGACTGCACAGACCCTCTTCAACAAAGAAAAGGGAAGCCAGTTAACACAGACACAGAAGATAATCCTGGACCCCTGAGCCTTGAAGGGAAGGATATAGAAGTGGACTAAACACCAACTAGAAGAATTTGCATGAAAATACTAAAAAAGGAGACATATGGAGCTGCGGTCTGGCAGTGATCCTGAACGATCCTGATGGCATAGACAGGTTGGAGAGTCCTGAGTGCTGGTAGGACTTAAGAATTAGCCTAAAAGTCAGCCCTGCTAGCCAGGGACTGCAAGGAGGACTACTCCGGTGGCTGGGGAATAAACAGAGAAGGTGAAGAGAAAGGAGGGCTGAGCTGTGGACTTTTGCTGGTCCAGAGTGTGCCGCCATTTTGAAGATTTAAAAAGCGGCTTGACTATTTTGGATATTTAAAGAGACAGTGCACTCTCGCAGATTCCTGGGGTTTAAGAACATGTTCTGCTTTCCAGAAACCCCAAGGACCCTCCGGACCTGCAAGACTGAAAAGATTTTTGAAGGCTATTCAATTGTAATTTGTGTCTAATTGAGTGGGAGACAACAACAGTGCCCATAAGACACAACTACACCCACACCTCCTGCAACTTCACTAACTGAGCGGCAGCCACTACCTCCTTCTCCCACCAATGGGCCAATGATAAAAAACCACCAAGAAGAGCCTGAATCACCCTTGGCTGCTCTTCACAAACAGTTAACAGAGATCTAAATACAACAGCACCTCGAAGCCTCGGAAACAACAGACCATCACAGCCCACACAAAGAAGCAGAATAAAGTGGTAGAAACAAGGGAGCAAGATACAGACCCAGAACACATCCCTGAGGAAGAAGCAGCATTGGAACTCTCTGATAAGGAATTCAAAAGAATTATATATAGGTATCTTCAAAGG
>NW_006921626.1:3689413-3765499 GCF_000298275.1 Orycteropus afer afer | reverse complement strand
TGCTAACCAGATGGCTGGCGGTTCAAACCCACCAGCCACTCCTCGGAAGGAAGGTTGGGCAATCCTACTTCTGTAGTGATACTGCCTCGGAAACCCAAGAAGGGGTCACTATGAGTTGGGTTTGACTCGACGGCACATAACAACAACAACAACAACAATGCACAGGGAGACAGCTCAGGGAGCAGGAGTCCATGGAGGGATGGACACTGGGAAGAGTTAACTATGGGGAGGAAGTGGGAGGGGGGCTGTTGCATTCTGGTAAATTGTGGTCAATGTCATGAGACAAAGTATATGTAAACTGCTGTATGGAAAGTGAATTTGCTCTGTAAATCCTCACCCAAATCACAATTAAAAAAAAAAAAAGTGAAAAAGAAAGAAAAAGATAATCTGTCTATCAATCGTGGGAGAACAGAAGAGCAGTGTTTGCACAGGGAGCTAGCTCAGGGGTCAGGAATGCATGGGAAAGAAGGACACAGGGAAGAGGTAACCACAGGGAGGAAGTGGGAAGAGAGCTCTTACACTGTGGGGAACTGCAGTCAATGTCATGCAACAAAATGTGTATGAACTGCTGTATGGGACATGAATTTGCTCTGTAAACTTTCACCCAAATCAAAATGAAAATTTAAAAAGAGAAAAAAAAGCACTAACTTTTAGAAAATAAGTTTAATCATTACACACAGTAGAAGCCTTACAGAACTGCACCTTAATTGTCTCACTGAATCCCAGGTAAGAAGGGCTTTTTAAGATTAGTTCATACAATATAGAATTAAGTCTTAGAATCTCACAATGAAAAAAGCCTGTTGCAAGTTGTCAAGTTCAAAATTCTTCTTTTGCCTAAATTACCAATGATACCCTGAGAAGCAGTCAACCAGCCTTTACCTGAATAGCTCAGCAGTCAGAAGCAGCAAACACCATTTAAGAGTGCCGTTACTGCACCTGGAGTCACCTGTGCCCACAGTGCCCATGGGCAGACTGGCTAAGTGTTGGAAACACAAATGTCCCATGGGTCCTGGAAAAACACCTTCACTGACACTAGTGCTGTGAGTATAATCACTTACCAATTCAGATGGTTGTTGCTCATGGCTAACTCCAGTGTCACATATTCTACAGGTGGTAAATCATTCTAGCAATGAATAAAATGGAGAACTATCACAGCTGTTTGAGATGAAGGTGATTATAATAAATGGAGAGTGAGGAAGAGAGACTATCTGGATGTAATGAGAAGGGGCAGGTTGTGTGAATCCCTGAAAGCTTGTACCTAGCTCCCTGGCCTCTGTAACACCAGCACAGTCCCAATCAGTTCTCTGACCTTCCTGACCCAGTGGTATTTTTCCAGTGAGCAGTATTCACAGACCTGCTAACAAGTTTAGAAAACTGATTTAGAGCCAGCAGGTAGATGCTATCAACAGGTAACATCATTCATCTCCCTCAAATAGATTTACTTGTCAGGGTAGACAGAGCCTCGAGGAATGCTACCACTACCTGTAACCTACCAAGACCTTCCTGTACCTTCTTAGATAACTTTAAATCCCCTTCATGATGTCTTATCTTGTTTTCTCAAATCAAACCTGATCTGAGGTTTCAGGTGCCAAGTTTCAGCCAGAAGGGAGATTTATGTTCCTGTTATCAGCTCCAGACAGCAGGAGGTTGTGGTCACATGAAGGGGGTGCAGAGAGGGGAGTAGCCCAGCAGGGAAGGCAACCAAGGAGGGCTGCCAGTGAGCACCTGGCATCACCTGTGCCCTCACAGTGCCCATGGGAAGACTGGCTGAGTGTTGGAAATACAAATGTCCCATGGGTCCTGGAAAAACGCCTTTACTGACACTAGTGTTATGAGTATAATTACTTACCAGTTCAGATGGTTGTCATTCATGGCTAACTCCACTGTCACATATTTCAAAGGTGGTAAATCATTCTAGCAATGAAGAAAATGGAGAACTATCACAGCTGTTTGAGATGAAGATGATTATAATAAATGGAGAGCAAGGAAGAGAGACTCTTGGGGGTTCACTCATGCCCATGTTCAAACCATGGAAGATGCATCCTGTTGGCTTGCCAACCAAATGATAACTTGCATGGCCCCCTCTTCACAAGGACAGAAAAAAGATTTTACAAGATAACTTCTGTCAAGTATAGCAGGGGAGTGGAGGGAATGTAGTAACCAATCTCATTATTATAGCAACGACAGATTTTCTCCAGCTCAGTCAATAATTTCTAACAAATCTAATTATTTATATATATATATCCCAAAAACCCACTGCCATCAAGTGGATTCTGACTCATAGCAACCCTATAGGACAGAGTAGAACTACCCCATAAGGTTTCCAAGGAAATCTTTACAGAAGCAGACTGCCTCATCTTTCTACTGTGGAGTGGCTAGTGGGTTCAAACTGCCAACCTGTTGGTTAGCAGCCCAATGCTTTAACCACTGCACCACCAAATATATATATGTACATTCTTTTCCTTGGAGAGAAAGTTGGGCAATCTTCTTCCGTAGTGATACTGCCTCGGAAACCCAAGGAGGGGTCATTTTGAGTCAGGTCTGCCTCGATGGCAAATAACAACACAACAATATTCCTTTCCTATTGCTGTTGTTGTTAGCTGCTGTCAAATATGCCCCTGACTCATTACAACCCCATGCACATCAGGATTGGACCATTGTGACCCACAGGGTTTTCATTTGTTGATTTTTTTTTTTTTTTTTCCAAAAGTAGATCATCAGACATTTCTTCCTAGTTTGTCTTAGTCTGGAAGCTCTACTGAAATCTGTTCAGCGTTATAGCAACAACACCAAGTCTGTACTGACAGACAAATGGTTATTGTGCATAAAGAACAATATCCAGGAACCAAACCTGGGTCTCTCACATGGAAGGTGAGCATTCTACCACTGAACCACCACAGCCTTCTCCTTTCCTGTAGATATTTTTAAATACAGATCCTACTTGTGTCATTATCTGCCTTCTATTATAAACTAAACATCAGCATCCATGGATACAAGTGTCATACAAAATATAGCATCATGAACTAAATAAATGTAGCCTCCAAGCTTCCCCAACCCTCACTCCACCCTCATGTTGCTGTACCCTGAACATACAACCCTGGCCACCTTCCCCATTAATGCCAAGAGTGCTATACACTGTGGGAGAGCCTCTCCTACTTCTCTCCCCACCTGAAGCTCTTCCCCAGCCTCCAAGCATGGGCAGAAAAGGTATGGGCAGATTTCAGTTGACTTCAGGGAAATCCCAACCTTAGACAACAGGGAGAACCATCTAATTCTTTCTGCCCTTCACTCAGGCTGCCAGTGGGGAATTTAGATTTGCCAGAGGCATTCTTTTCCATTAGTCTCCAGACTAAAGTCACCACCATTCCCCTTGGCCTGCCACACAGCTATCCTTGTCTGCTGAGTCAGGGCTTGGGCTGAACCTGAGCAGGTGACCCTGAAGAAAAAGTTCCAGCATGCCATGAGCAGCTGTCCCCTCAAAGCCCCGCCCAAAGCAGAGCCTCTCTAGAGACTCCTCCCTGGTTAATCCTGAGTACTTGAGCAGAGAGGCTGGACTCCACTCAACAAATATTTACTGAGTGCCTATTACATGGACAGAATGATGTCAAGGAGGCTTTCAGTTCTGTTCAATTCAGCAAACATTTATTGGGACGTTTTTATTAGTGACTAGTGGAGTATAATGGGCTCAAGAATGGGCTCTGAGCCATAATACTTAGTTCACATCCTGATTCCACCATCTCCTGCGATAAGGTAACTTTCAATGAGTTAATACATCCAAAATAATTAAAGCAGTGCCTGACACAAAATAATCACTCAATGAATGTTAGCAATGATGATGAGGCCATGGTAGGGACTTGGCTAGGGCCTGGAGAAGCAATGATCGTTGTTATCCTCCAGCCCACTAGGAATGTACAATCGATGGAAAAGAAGACACTATGGCAGAGCATTTCTCACACACAGCAAGCAGTGTTTCTCCACCCATCTGTTTTGACGTCGTGATACACCTAAAGAACTTCACCGGTTTGTTGTCAAGTTACGAATGATGTATAAAAGTAGTATTTGCTACATTGAGTATGAGTACTCTAATAGCTATGTTTGTCAGCTAAATTGTTAAACTGACTTGAGAGACAATATTGTTGAGAGAAAGAAAAAATGCCATGCTTGCACCAAATGAAATCCCATATTACTGGAAAATGTAAGAAATGTGTTTCATAAGCATGTAAGAAACTGCTACTGGGCCACAATCAGTTCTATACAAACAACAAGAGTGTTCACTGATATTTTTGTTTTCTAGTAACAGAGTAACTACTACGGATTAAATTGTGTCCCCACAAAATATGTGCTGTAAATCTTAAAACCCTATAACTGTGGAAGTAATTCCATTTGGGAATAGTACTTTCTTTGTTATGTTAATGAAACATATCAATGTAGTGTATCTTAAGTCAATCACCTTTGAGGCATAAAAAGAGCAGATCAGGCACAGAGAAGCAAATACAAATGCAGGGGGAAATATGAGCCACCTGAAGCTCACCAAGGAATCTAAGAAGCTAAAAAGAGATAAGGACTTCCCCCACCACCCCAGGTGAAGAGAGCCAGTGCCCTGAATTCAGACTTCTAGCCTCTTAAACTGTGAGAAAATAATTTTCTGATTTTTAAAGCCACTACTTATGAGACTTATGAGACTTCTGTTACAGCAGCATTAGGAAACAAAGACAATAACCAACTGAAGTCAATAAAACATAAGACCATTTATTATCTTGTTGTTGTTACGTGCTGTCGAGTCAGACCAGATAGCCTTGGACAAGTCCTTTTCTGAGACTCAGTTTTCTCATCTGAAAATGGGCATGATAATCATGCCTATTTTGAAATCTTATTAATAACCTTTGGCAAAATAAATGTGCAATGGCTGGCATATTGTAGGCACTCAGTAAATAGGAAGCTAGTGATAGTATTCACTGCTAGTTGACCTTTTACTCTCATTTGCCACTTGTCAAATAAAGCAAATCCTCAGCAGCAGGTGGCCAGGGCAGTCAATTAATACCTGCAGATGACATGGCACTCTGCTAATTGCTCCAAAGCTTCCAAAATCTAAATTGGTGTGGTAGCTCAGCTGCCAAGGACATCGAGTCTACCCTCTCCCTCCCCTGATGACAGCTCTGCTCCTGAGAATTCCAATGAAAACTCTAATTCTCTGGAGACAGGTCAGGAGTTTATAATGTTAAAAATAAATCATTTGGACCCTGAGCTGGCATTTGTATGGAGAAGACACCTAGCACCAGCTTTGATTTCTTAATGCCATGATGGGGCATTAGGAAGAAAGTTTTTGTTACAAGGAAATAAAAATATTTTTAAAATCCTATGACATTATTCTGAGACTCGGTTTTTCTGAACAGAGGGCCTGAGAAGGCACAGGGAACCTTAAGAGAATGTCAAACTCAATTATTTATTCAAGCAACAGAGCACTGTGTATACTCACTGATATGAACTAATAGAATTTTTTCAACAATTGAACATTTTAACATATATAAATATATACTATTTTTTCTAAATAAATAACCAATTCAGTCTCCCAGCAACTCAAGAAACCATCTGCTCTTTTGAGCTCTATCATCACAGATGTCCTTCCTGAGTTTTAAACCACGATATCAACCTGAGCTTCCTGCTAGGAAGTATGGGTAGTTTGCCATTGCTTGAGGAACAGCCTCTGCACATATTTCTTCACTGGTGTTTTAAAAACATGGCATGTTACTAATACATCAAACCATCAATATGTGCCTGGCACATCCTCTCCTACATGTTTAATAAATGTTGGTTGAAAGTAGTAGAGAAATAAGCTGGGGTGGGAGGGGAAACAGATGGAGGGAAAAAAAAAACATGTTCCTCTTCTACAGCCCAAAAAGCCATGTCTATAAAGCTGTGTCTTCTTCAATAAGAAAGTTTTGTTGTTGTTGTTGTGTTACGTGCTGTCGAGTCGGACCCGACTCATAGTGACCCCTTCTTGGGTTTCCGAGGCAGTATCACTACAGAAGCAGATTGCCCCATCTTCCTTCCTGGGAGTGGCTGGTGGGTTTGAACCACCAGCCTTCTGGTTATCAGTCAAGTGCCTTAGCCACTGTGCTACCAGAGCTCCCAATAAGAAAGTAGGAGGCATGATTTGGGAAGGGTCAAGCAAACAGAAGCCAAATAGAAGCCCAGATCTGCCACTGTCATTCAAGACCAGTGTTGATAGAAAGTAAATTCTTGGTAATTGGCAACTTGACGGCAGAATTCCGAAGCCAGCTGCTGCTTTGCTGCTAAACAGCTTGCTCTGTCAGAAGGTTCCTAATGTATCTTAGATATAGTTATCCTTAGAACACATGGCAAGCTCCAAGACACAGAGACTCAGGTGCCTCTGACTCATTGCTGTTGCTGCTTTGTGCTGTTGAACCTGTTCCAACTGGTGGTGACCCATGTGGTACAGAGTAGAACTTCTCAACAGAGTCTTCTTGACTGTAATCTCTACAGAAGTAGATCACCAGACCCTTTCTTCCATAGCCTCAAGGTCAGTCCAGACCGCCAATCTTCAGGTTACCAGCTGAGCACAAACCATTAGTACCACCCAGGGACTTTTGGCTGTCTAGAAATCCTCAACTCAAGTTTTCCTTTCCCCTGGGACCACAGCCATGCTCTGCCTTCAAAAACACCTTTATCAATATGAAGATTTTTTCTTTCAAAGGAATTGTCACTTTATTAAAAGATTCTTGGTTTAACATGTTTTATGAATTGTAAAGAGAAGTAGGAGTTGTTAAAAGAGAAACAGTTGGGGTTAAAGAGAAATGTAATGAGTTCTCACCCATTAGAGACAAAGATATGCAAAGCAACACACTGAGTCAGATCTGACTCACAGCAACCCCTCCTTGGGTTTCCTCGGTGGGTATCACTACAGAAGTAGATTGCCCAACCTACCTTCCAAGGAGGAGCTCTGGTGGCATAGTGCCTAAGGCATTTGACTGCTAACCAGAGTGGCTGGTGGGTTTGAACCACCAGCCTTCTGGTTAGTAGTCAAATGCCTTAGGCAATACGCCAGAGTAAAATCATAGCACAGGATAATGGAAGGTTGCATTTCCAGCCCCCTCAATGCTGTGTTGAATATTTTAGGTTTTCTTCATCAGTTGGGACAGTTCTACACTGAACCAAACACATGACACACCAGAGAACCACATGTACTAGTCTGTTATCTGGAATGGAGAGAATCAATGCTCATAAGCCATATAGAAGTCAATCTGATGAAATGATGGCTATGATGATGGTGATGATGATGTCTCTGAAGAGCTTACTGGACTCCCCACCATTCACCGCTTTTACCTCATCTGCCCTGCTCCCTTCCCTCTATTCTTTTTGCCTTTGACTTGACTGTGCCCTAGAGGGTTTGTGTGCCCCTCTTAGAGATTCAGAATATACATAACTGAGAGTCTTGCAGTAAAGAAACTTATTTGGGAAACTTTCAAATGCATGTTTCTCACCAGGAGATGATTAGCCCTGTCAGTAGCTTCTGAGGGATGCCAACAGTTACTGAGGATTCAAACCAGGTCACTAAGCTTCCCTGTTTAAGGCAAATAATGTTTGCCTTCAGTTCTCTCTTACCTCACCTTCATAGGTGCCTCTTCTCACTTTTGGCACCCACTATGTATTAACCTTCTTCCCACCCTACACCTTGTTAATTTAGGTTCAGGAGCTCTTTTGGGAATGCTGAACACAGGGGCCCACCATGCGCTAACCCACCTGAATAAAACCTGATGCTCTAGGCCAGGGTTTCTAATTGTGAACTCTAAGGAATACTAATCCTCAAGAAATATTAAAGAGACAGTAAATGCTCATAGCTGAATAAGTTTGCATATTAAATCACCCTCTTACAGATATACAAGCCACATTACTCCATTAAAGGTTCTGAGAAGTCCTGTATTTGAAAAACTTACCTACCCTAGTTTTCCCAAATGCTATGGACTACAGTTCCCTTTCTTAATAATACCTAACAATGGCAAAAGGCGCTCTGGTGGCCCAGTGCCTAAGGCATTTGACTGTTAACCAGAACACTGGCAGGTCAAACCTATCAGCTGCTCCACAGAAGGAAGATGAGGCAACCTACTTCCATAAATATGTACTGCCTTGGAAACCCAATGGGGATGACTATGAGTTGGATCAACTCAGTGGTAGTGGGTACGGTTTTTTGGTTTAATGATGGCAAAGGAACTAACTACTCTTCAGAATACACTTTGAGACGCTGTGGTTGCAGATCAGTTTTCTTCTCTGAGCTCCTCTTCTTCTAACAAACTCCCCTATTTGTCATCTGATTCTGTAAGGATAAAGTTAGCTAATTGATCTAACAATGTTGAACTAATAACAACAGACTTTCATTGCTTATCTTTCTAATACTAGTTCCAACTTCTTGAAACACTGTAAAAATATATATTTATTTTTATTTATATAGTGCCATCCTCATTTTAGAAATGAGGAAACTGAGAGTTAGGTACTTAAGAAACTTTCTCAAGTCTCACCCGACCAGTAAGTGCCAGCATTGGGATCTGAACTCAGGTTTTCTAATGACTCCTTTTATGCTAAACACTCTGACAATGATTAAAAAAAAAAAAAAAAAAAAAAGGTTGCTGTCAAGTTGGCCCGATTAGTGGCAACCCTGTGCGTGTCAGAGGAGAACTGGACTCTTTATAGTTTTCAATAGCAGATAATTTAGAAGTAGATTCCAGGCATTTCTTCCAAGGAGACTGAATGTATGCAAACCTCCAACCTTTTGGTTAACAGCCTAGCCTAGAGTGTTAACTATTTACATCACCCAGAGGACAATTAAAAAAAAAAAAAAAAAAACTCACTGCCTTCAGTCAGATGTGACTCATAGTGACCCCTCCTTGGGTTTCCAAAGCCACATCACTAAGGAAGTAGATTGCCAGTCGTCCTTCCGAGAAGTAGCTGGTGGGTTTGAACCTCCAGCCTTCTGGTTAGAAGTCAAATGCCTTAGGCAGGATGCCAATAAAAAGTTACTTTGTTTCCCTTCCTAGAGCTGTTTACATTTTAAAGTCAAAGAGTCAAAAAGCTGCTTTAATCCCAGAAGAATTAAATTAGTCTTTACCAGCAGGAATCATGGCAGACTTGGAAAAAGCCAGAGGAGAGAATCTGGGGAGGTTGGTCTCTTTTTTGTCCTTAACATAGTCTCCATCCCCCATTGGTGCAAGGGGACCTCCCACCCTCCTCCAAGTTAGCATTGTAAGGCTATGCAAATAACCATGTACCTATGTGTAGGCATAGCTGTGGAGTGTGACTCTGTAAAATTAACCCCAGATACTCTGATGTGTGCAGCCCACATATTTTGTTGTTGGTATTGTTAGGTGCCATCGAGTCAGCTCTGACTCGTAGCAACTGTCTGTACAATAGAACGAAACACTGTCCAGTCCGGCACCATCCTTACAATCTTTGCTATGCTTGAACTAATTGATGCAGCTGTGTGTCAATCCATCTAGTGAGGATCTTCTTCCTTGCTAGACAGGCAAGCATGATATCCTTCTCCAGGGACTGGTCTGTCTTGACATCTTTGCCATCCTTGCTTCTGGCTGTACTTCCAAACAGATTTGTTTGTTCTTCTGTCAGTCCATGGTATATTCTGTATTCTTCAACAACACCATAATTCAAATGCATCAATTCTTCTTCAGTCTTTATTATTCATTGTCCAGCTTTCACATGTATATGAGGTGATTCAAAATACCGTGCCTTAGGTCAGGTTCTCCTTAGTTCAACTTTCGAACTGAACACTTTAAAGAGGTTTTTTCCTTCAGATTTGCGCAATGCAACATGTAATTTGATTTCTTGACTGTTGGTTCCATGGGCATTGATTGTGGATTCAAGAAAAATGAAATCCTTGACAACTTCAATATTTTATCCATTTATCATAATGTTATTATTGGTCCAATTGTGAGGAATTTTGTTTTCTTTATGTTGAGATGTAATTTATAGTGAAGGCTATAGTTTTTAATCTTCACCAGTAAATGCTTCAAGTCCTCTTCAGTTTCAGCAAGCAAGATTGTGTCATCTGTATATCACAGGTTTTTAGTGAATCTTCCTCTAATCCTGATGTGGTGTTCTTCTTCATATAGTCCATCTTCTCAGATTATTTGCTCAGCATACAGATTGAATAAGTATGGCTCACACTTTTCCTGATTTTAAATCACACAATAGCCCCTTGTTTTATTTAAATAACTATCTCTTGGTCTATCACCGGTTCTACATGAACACAATTAAGTGTTGTAGAACAGCTATTCTTCATAATATTACATATATTTTACTGATTATTCATAGCTTGATGTGTGGTTTTATTCCAAAGGGGCTGAATCAAAACTATTGTGCATCATACGTGAAAATTTTCTATCAAAATGGTTATATCCATGTGATACTAGCTATATAACTGTCCAACATGATGATTTTTACAACTAGGTGATTTACCAGATATTTTCTGAAGATGATAAGCCTGACAAATCCATATCCATTTTGTAGCACATATTTGTTCTCAAATGGATGGCAAATTAACTCAAGTCTCAAAAGAATTTGAGGTGAACTTCAGTTGAAGAATGCATCCTTGGTGGCACAAACAATTAAGCACTCAACTATTAACTGAAGAGTTCGTGGTTCAAATCCACCCAGAAGCACCTCAGGAAAAAAATTAAAAAGGGCAAGGCTGGTGATCTACTTCTGAAATAAATCTTCCTTGAAAACACTATGGAGCATAGCTCCACTCTGCAACACACTGTGTCTCCATGAGTTGGCATCAACTCAAGGGCAACTGGCATGCTGTGGTTTGGTTCAGTTAAAAAGGTTACCTGGGTGGCATCCCTTCTAACATATTGCAAATACAAATGCATTGTCTTGGGTGATAATCTAGCCTGTAGTGAGGCAAGATGAAATTTACCTCAGCTGCCCGATGGTCACCTCATTAGGCCCCAATCCAGTTCTGTTTGCACTGCTCCATCACCTTTATTTGTTTAAGAGGCCTGACAAGGCAAACACTCCTGATGTGATGTTTACATTGCAGCTTTCACTGGTGCTTATTAAACTCATCGTTACTTCATATAAGCTACAGATATGTGGCTAGGGCCAGTTCGTGTTGACAGTAAGTAACAGACACCCTGTCACAAGGTAACATGTTTATATACTCCATTGGATGCCTGGTGGATTTTGTTCCTGTAAAGCTATCACAGATAATGAAGCTACTATCAGATAAGTGACTATAATAAATGACCACAATTAGGTCTCTGGTTGATGAGAACGCTTGGTGGTCTCTCCAGCTTGACTTGGACAAATCCCAGACAAGGTTCATGGAAAAAAAAAAAAAAAAAAATTAAACCAAATTTAAATGAGATTGATTTAACAGAACATCTTTTGGTTTCAAAAGGAGCAAGAGTTCAAAGAAATTGAATTTTCACCTTCCTTCCTGACCCTCCTCCTTGATCCTCTCAAAAATAAATAAACAAGATTCTAAAATCCAATTCTCACAAAGTTCTAAAGCACTCATTGTGTGTCTACCCCAAGCATCCCCATGAAATCTACCAAGAAAAAAAAAAAAAGCCAAACTCATTGCCATCAAGTGGATCTCAATTCATGGTGACCCCATGTGTTACAGAGCAGAACTGTGCTCCATAGGGTTTTTTTGATTGTAATATTTATGGAAGCAGATCACCAGGCCTTTCTTCCACTTCTGCAGTGCTACTACATGGGTTCGAACCACCAACTTTTAGGTTAGTAGTTGAGCACAAATCATTTGGCTACCAAGAGATCTAGTCATGAAATCTAACATGGTGAAAAATACCACAGACCGTCTTGGGTAGGGGAAGCCTCTCTGGAAGGAAGGATCTGTCTTGCCTTTTACTTCACCCTGAAGAAAAACTGGAGGAGAGAATAAAGCACCCAAGGGTTTTGATGTGGACTTTAGTATGGATCCATCCCGCAGCTCACAAGGCATTACGATAACCACTCTTTTAAAGGGTTTTTGTTTACATCAGATCCATGCTCATTACAAGATGGAGAAATAGTAGCACATAATTTAAGTGCTCTGCAGAAAAGGTCTTTAAAAGACATTTATTTTCTTAAAAGAATAGTCATTTACAGGATGACTTATAGATTTACAGTGAGATATATATATGTGTGTGTGTGTGTGTGTGTATGTATCTTAAGAATGTGCTGAAAGAAAGTCTATATGACCCTTTTAGAAACCTGAAAAGATGATACTAGCAAAGCAGAAAGTTATTGACAGTAAATATGTATTGCGGTACACAGTGGAACAACTTTTCTTCACTGACAACAATTTCGTGTAAGTCATGTCACATCGGCCTGTTCCCAATGTCTCCCTACTCCTCTTCTTTGCCCTTCTCCCCTCCATCTCCCTCTTACCCACACCCCACACTTCTTTCTACCAGACTCTCAGCTTCCTCTTAATCAAAGCTACATTTTTTAAATTTGGCTAGAGGGGAAACACTTTTCTGTAAAGTTATGTTTACTCAGGGGGTTTCCATTTCTATTTGATTTAATATTTCCTAATAATAGTTTCAGGAGAAATTACCCTGAATGGTGGAGTGATCCCCTCTAGGAATAAATGCTCTGTGTGTTGGGGGTGGGGGTGATTGATGGAGCTTCTGCATGTCCCTGTTGCCAGAAGACCTCATAAACTCAGGAAAGCTGCCCAGGCATCAGTCTGTTTACCTTTTCACGACTTTAAAGGTGATTTATTTGACCTTTGAAAACTGGGATCATACTTCTTGCTGAAAACAGGGCATTTCAGCATAAACGATGACTGTCAAGCCGGTGAAGTCTCCCGTTTGAGGTCCTTTATCATGTTTTTTCCGTGTCTAATCTGAGTGGGAGCGTCTGCTGGTTTCTTAGTACAAACATATTTGAGGGACATTGTCTAAATATACAGAGATAAGTGTGTGTTTATGTATCATATGTACATATACTTTCCATAACGATTTTTAAACTATTTATAAATGCTCTGGATATCGAGTAAACAGGAGGTAGCATGGGTAAAGAAAAAAAAAAAAAAAAAACTTGGGATATGAGACAGGACTTGAGTCTTTGAGTACTGGCTAGATTACTGTAATTATATAATTTAGCATCTTACAAGTAAAAACTCTGGAGCCAAACCTCCTGCATTGGAACCCCAGCTCTACTACTTACTCACTATGTAATCTTGGGCAAGTTTCTTAACCTCTCTGTGTATCTGTAATATGAAATAATACTGGTGCCTACACCTCATAAAAGAGTCACAGTGGCACAGTGGCTAAGTGCTCAGCTGCTAACCCAAAGGTCAGCAGTTCAAACTCACCAGCTGTTCTGCAGAGAAAATGTGGCAGTCTTCTTCCATAGAGAAGAAACTCTATGGGGCAGTTCTACTCTGTCCCACAGGGTCGCTATGAATCAGAATCAACTCCGTAGTAACAGGTTTATGCCTCATAAGGTTGATAATGAAGATTAAGTGAGTTGCAATATGTAGATTGCTTAGACTAATACTTGGCATATGAAAAAAAAAGCAATTAATAAAGATTATTATTATTACCTTTTTGAGGGAGTAGAATAATTAATTATACCTAAAAAAAAGAGATAATGTAGGAAGTAACACAAGATGATGCATATGAAGCACCTTGTAGAGTGAAGCAAGCTATACGTACAGTACTCACCCCTCTGTGCTGAAGACAGATCCTCGAGACACCTGTTTATACCACTAGTACTGAACACTGTGACTACAGAGAGGGTTTCCTTGCTTTTTCTAAAAGTCAAAGTGGAGGTTCAGTGGTAGGATTCTCACCTTCCATGCATGATACCTGTGTTTGATTCCATCAAAGCATCTCATGTGCAGCCACCACCCCTCTGTCAGCAGAGGCTTGTGTGCTTCTACGATGCTGAACAGGTTTCAGCAGAGCTTCCAGACTAAAATGGATTAGGAAGAACGGCCTGGCGATCCACTTCAGAAAATCAGCCAGTGAAAAACCTACAGTCTGATTGCAACCCATCACAGGGGATGGCACAGAAATGGTCAACATTTCATTCTGTTGTACATGGGGTTGCCATGAGCTGAGGACCAACATGATGGCAGCTAACAATAAAAACAATGATGTAATATAGCCAGTCATTTGCATCTTCATTTTACATATGAAGAAATTGAAGATCAAATAAAATAAAATAAAATGACTTACTCAAGTTTACCTGATTCCTCAGAACATAATATTATATGCATTCTAATTAAAATTCTTCATATTATAATGTTACTTATATGTTGATGAGTATGCAACAAGATAATAGCTATCAATTCTTCAGGTTTGTGAGGCTTCAGGTTTGCAGGAGCCAGTTTTGCCTTTAGAAAGACCCAACCAACACAGGAAAGTGTTCTCAGAACAGAGCCACTCATTAGCAACATCATCATTTCCCTGAGATTTAACAATCAAGAGAGGAAATGAGGAAAAGCATTCAACTACACAGCTTGGATGAAGAAAATTGTTTTACCAACTGTACATAAGAAAGGATGTGGTATCAATAGGATTTCTATTTTTAAATGTTTTACGCCTTTTTAGAATTCAATCTATCAATAGAAGAACAAACAACTGCAAAGTAAATCTACTCTGTTAAAACACAATTGAGTTTATTTCCACTCTGTAAGCTTTCCCAGCAACTGGCCAGCTGGAGAGGGTTGGGATACTGAGTAGTGGGGGAACACTGACATTGGGACCACCACACTTTCTGCAAGCTCAATAGGAGCTTGTAAGGCAGTGATTTTTTTTTTTTTTTTAAAGTTTCTGTGAGCCTCATAGGTGCTAGATGGGGGCCTAGAAAGCCATGTTCAATGGGCAGAGGGGATTCAGAAGGCAAGTCCTTGGGACTGCTGACCTGTACTTTCCCAAGCACTGGGGCTGGTGGTAGCAACGAATGGTTACCCCCTAGAACCATCCATGCTAGAAATACACCTATCTGCTTCTGGTACTCCCAGAACCTCACCAGCAGAAACTGCTCATGTGCTATGCACCCCCATGATACCAAGATCCCCTGCACCGCTCAGGAGCACCACCATTGACAGATGTTGCAACAAGATACTCATCCTCAACTCTATACAAGCCCAGCTCAGCCCTGCGAACTGAGAAGCACTCTGAAGTTGCCCACTGTCTTCTATGATGACAGCCCATAATTTATTAGTCTCTGTATTTCTTTTCAGGACGTGACGATTACATGTGTTTTAAGGGGACAGCTGAAGGCTCATTAATCTTTACCCTAGTGAGAAGAGACTGATGTTAAATTTAATTTAACTAGATGGGTGAGGTAGATATAAAATACCACAAGGTAAAAATGACAAGGTTATTAACTGCACCTAGAGCTTCTGTTTACCAAGCTGCCTCAATAAATGAAAGCAGGTTGGTTGAACGTGGACCAAGGTTCAAGTGAGGTTTACGGAGGGGAGTTTCTGGCAGATGTGGGTAATGGCAAGACTCCATGTTTCCAGGGAGAAGGCAAAGGACATTTGTGGTTAGAAGAGGAACTTGGGCTTCAACCAGATTAGCAAGCAGGTTAAAGTTTAAAAGGTCAGGGCAAATTTAGAAACATTTCTCTCCTACACCCACAAAAAGGAAACGGTTGAACTTAATCACCAAGATCCCCCTTTGAGTTCTCCCCTGACCCATTCCAACTTACCAAATTTTCCTCCTGTCCAAGTGGTTTTTAAAGGCTGAGCTATAGCTCTTTGCCTGAGGGAAGCAAGTCACGTGCCATCAACCTTATCAGTCTGTGGAAAGGATCACCTGCCTCAGGTGATCTCTGGGGAGCTTTCTATTCAGGAGCCCACCATCAGGATGGAAAGCACCACTCTGAACTCTTCTTCCACCAAAAAGCTCCAGATTCTCTGGGACACTCTCTAGAAGTCTCCTGTCTCATGGCTAAGCTTGAGAAAATACCAGTATTGAAAAGTACTGTCCTCAAATACAGGCCACAATGAGCAAGAACAACCTTCGCTTTCCCAACTCCTGGTCTGGCTCAGGATTTGCGCATAGAAAGTAAGGAAGAACTTTCCTGGCCCCTTTCTGAGCCCCAGCTTTGTGCCTAACCTGACCCTCCTTCCAGCCCTGCCTGCAGACACCCTGCCCTTTGCCCCACCTCCATGCCCAAATTGGCCCTGCCCTATAAGTCGAAGGAAGGTTGGGCAATCCTACTTCCGTAGTGATACTGCCTCGGAAACCCAAGGAGGGGTCGCTATGAGTCGGGGCCGACTCGACGGCAAAACAACAACAACAACAACATAAGTCAACAGAATTATATAGATTGTTCCAAATAAGGACAATGTTTGCATTAAGAAGCTGATAAGTAGGTATAGATATTTAATGCTTTACAGTTTAAAAGTACTCATCTAATTTGATTTACACATAGCCCCATATGTAGACAAAGCAAGTATTAATTTGCCCATTCAACAGATGAGAAAACTGAGATTCAAAGATTTAGGAGTACCAAGGTAGTAAGAAGCGGGACAGATATTAGCATTTCCCATTTGCAGTTTTATCACATTAGTATGCATTTGTCTAAATGGATATTTTTCTGTGGCAGACACTACTACCTGCCTTCTCATCAATCTTTACCTTCTCTTTGTTCACAGAACTAGAATTTTATTCTGTATTGGTCAGAGATGCATTGGTCTGCAAAGTGGGTGCAGCATCTCTCTCAAAACGGACATGTGACCCTTTCTGACCCATGAGATGAAAGCAGATGTCTGTGTGAGGTTTCTGGGAAGACTTTCCTCCAGGGTAAGAAGGAGGCATTATGAGGGGAAACTCTTTTGCCCCACCGTTGCCCATTGTCCCTGCTTTTGAACATAGATAGATGAAGGCAAAATGGTTGGAGCTGCAGTAGATTTCTTGCAACAATGCAATATTAAAAAAAAAAAAAAAAAGCAACTGTTATTGAGTTGATTCCAACTCATGGCGACCCCATGTGTGTCAGAGTAGGACTGTGCTCCATTGGATTTTCAGTGGCTGATTTTTTGGAAGTAGATCACCAGGTCTTTCTTCTGAGGTACCTCTGTGTGGACTTGAATGTTAAGTTAGTAGCCAAGCAATGGGCATTTGCACCACTCAGGGACTCTTCTTGCACCCATGAGGGAAGATGATGACCCAAAGCCTTGATATCCAACCCTGCATCAGTAACTGCACATCACCAAATTCGTATCATAGTTTCAGCCCTCTGTAATTGAGCATTTTGTTTATTAGAGCTAAAAACATTCCCTGCTGATTTGCTCCCTCACGAGATTATGAGAAACTAAAGGAGAGACCATATTTTATTTTGTTTGAATCTTCTCTGGAATCTTATTGGTGCATAATAAAATGTTTGTTAGAATAATTTTTTAAAAGGAAGGAAGGAACGTACTCCCGACAGATGTACCTTGATGTCATGCACTTGTCAAAAACAATGAAGTAAAACTTCGGGTCTTCAATTTGTACTTGCTGATATTTAATTTAATTCTACATTACTAGTACTCTGCTTTCTTTCCCAGAGCTATTCTCACTGGGCCATACACTTTCACAGCTAGAAAGATGTTTTTTTTAATAAAATCGATCAAGTTAGTAGCATCAGAAGGAAGACTGGGCAATCTACTTCCATAGTGATACTCCCTCAGAAACCCAAGGAAGGGTCACTATGAGTCAGATCCGACTCAACAACAGTGGGTTTGGGAGTTAGTAGTATATTTCTGCAATAAAGTTATTTTATTAGGTGACACTTCAAATCAGTGAAGGAAAGACAATTACTCAATAAATGATGAAGCAATCTAAAAATTACATAAAGTACTTAAATATGATTCCTGCTATTATACATCATAATAAATTCTGGATGTATTACAAGGTAAATAATTATTGAATCCATAAAGTATTCCAAAGGACATATTGAAAAATATTTATATGTTATCAAGTTTGTAAGGCAGAAGTCATAAAGAAAAAAGTAAAATACTTGACTACATAAAAATTTACATTTTCTGAATATTAAAAAAAATAAAATAAAAAGAGAAATAACACTGGGGAGAAATTGCAAACAAGTAAAGCATAAACAGAATTAACACCTTAATCTATATAGGCTTCTTAGAAAGAATTATGGAAAGGATAAACCAAAAACCAGACCAAACACACTGCCATCGAGTCAATTCTGACTCACAGAGAACCTCAATGGGTTTCTGAGGTGGTAAATCTTTATGGAAGGAGATTGCCCAGTCTTGTTTCCACAGAGGGGCTGGTGGGTTTAAACCACCAACATTCTGGTTAGCATCAAATGCCTTAGCACTGCGCCACCAGAGCTCCTCTGGAAAGGATAAGTACCCTAATAAAAAATGTTCAGAGAACAGAAACTTGAAATTAATTAAAGAAGAAATACCAACAATCAATATATGAAAATGTAGAACCTTACTAGTAACAAAAGACATTCGAATTATAAGATTTCCTTTACCATTTTTTGCCCCTTATACTGACAATGACTTTTTCATTCAATATCATGTATTTGGGAGTGGTTCGAAAAAATGTATTGCTCATAAACCTCTGCTGGAACTAAAATGCAAAAACAAAAAATAAATAAATACACAGAAAACAAAGAAAGAGGTGAAAAATAACAAGACATTGGAGTCAGTAACATTATTTGACAGAATTTATCCTTAGGAAACAATCTAAGATGAATGCAAAGATTCATCTATAAGTATGCTTAGAGCAGCATTACATATAACAACTTAAAAACTGAATCACACTAAGTGTTTGTTAAATGATAGCATATCTGTTCAGTGTGGTTAAGAGCAAATACTATTACACAGATGTACTCCTTATGTACCATTAAGTGAAAGAAACAAGTACCTTTTTATGAAATGGAAGTTTGTACTGAAGTAATGGCTTCATAGAATGATTTTTTGCCTATTCTGAAGTTTCCAAATTTTTCTGTGAGTTACATGTACCGTATTAGTAACCAACTCTAGTTATTTTGAAAGCTCTGGTGGCATAGTACCTAAGGCATTTGACTGCTAACCAAAAGGCTGGAGGTTCAAACCCACCAGCCACTCTTCAGAAGGAAGACTGGGCAATCTACTTCCGTAGTGCTACTGCCTTGGAAACCCAAGGAGGGGTAGCTATGAGTCAGATCTGACTCAATAGCAGTGAGTTTGGGTTTTTGTTTTTTGTTTTTTTTTTTTTTGGTTTTACAGTTATTTTACAAAAATTATAATAATCAGAGCCATACTTGTCTGTTCTGGTTACCTAGTGCCACTCTAACAAGAATATACCACAAATGGGATGACTGTAACAAACAGTAATTTATTCTTACAATTTGAAGGTTTTAAGTCCAAGTTCAAAGTGCCAGGCTCTAGGGGCTGGGTGAAAGCCCCTCAACCTTGGGGTCCAGCTCTGCCTCTTGCTCCCGGCCTACTGGAGCTAGAGGCGTTTCTTCACTCAGAAAGCTCTTGGCTGCTGAGGCTGAGAAGCCCCAAGGTTGACAAGTAAAAAGGCACAGTCCTGATGTTACCAACCACACAACAGGCCATCATTAACTTAAGTCCACTGTAAGTCCCAAGGTCGGCAGAACATAGCAGGCTCCTGAGCAATGACACAGCTACATGCAGGGTCCAAGTGTGCCATATGCTAGAGACCTTTCTCAAAGCTTCTTCTTATATACAGGAAGCAGACCACATACCCAAAGGCAGCTACTCAGCTGCTCATAGTAGATCCTACCATGGAGTTGATTGCCAGTCTCATCATTGGGAATACTACATCCAGCTGCCCAGCCACTCAACCAGGCCCAGCCAAAGTTGACACAAAAACATAACCACCACATTGTCCAAACATCACAAGCACAGAAGAGTGTTTTCCCCAATAGTATTTCAAGTTATAATACGTTACTTCCTAGTCACCTCATGATATTACCACACACATTGCTATGGATTGAAGTGTGTTCCCCCAAATTATGGTTTGGAGCACTAATCTCTATACCAGAAGATGCAATCAATCCTGTTCAGAAATAGGGTTTTCTTGGTTATGTTAATGAGACTGTATCAGTGTAGAACCAAAAAAACCAAATTCACTGCCATCAATTCAGATCCGACTCATAGTGACCCCTCCTTAGGTTTTCAAGTCGGTATCACTACAGAAGTAGGTTGCCCAATCTTCCTTCTGAGGATAGGCTGGTAAGTTTGAACCACCAGCCTTCTGGTTAGCAGTCAAATGCCTTAGGCACTACACCACCAGATCTCCCCTAAACCTAATTACATCTGTATTATAAAAGGAGTAGATAAGACACAGAGACAAGCCCAAAAAGGGGAAGATTGATGCCATGTGAGAACCATCTTCTAGCCAAGGAACCAAGGAATGCCCAGGACTACCATCAAGGAAGGAATCAACACAAACAAGACCCTGATTTAGACTTTTAGCCTGCAGAACTGTGAGAAAATAAATTTCTGTCCATTAAAGCCACTCATTTGTGGTATTTTTGTTACAGCGCTAGGAAACTAAGACACACACCTAAGAAAGATATTGAAAAACAAAACAAACCAATTCCCCTTGAGTAGATTCCAATTCATGTGCTAACAAAAATTCATTCATTCATTCATAATATTCTCGGTACACTAATAATAAACTTTTAAAAACAAATTCTGTTAATAAAAATTACAAAACTTACCATTTCCATATCTACGGCCCCTTACACAGACATCTTATAAGACCCTACAAAGACCCTTGAAGGGAAAGATGAGCAAACTGATGCTCAGAATCTGACTTGTCCAAGAGAGATAATAATAACAGCAGGGCCTGTGATTCTTGGGCTTCTCTGCACACTTTGGCTCAAACATGCAGCTCTGTGTGTGAACCATGTACATCTGAGTGAGTCCTATTGACCAATGCCCCCCAAAGCACTGTGACCCTGTAAGCAAGAGTCCTGAGACCCTGTCCCAAGCAATGCACATACTCCAACCCTTAGTACTACAAGGGACCCTGAAGGATACGCATTCTCTCTGCCTCTGTTCTTCAGCTAACACAGAGGAAATCTCAATATACTAATAATACACCTCCTCCCCCATCTTACAGAGGGTGAACCCTTGAACAGCATCCAGAATAGGTCAGTGTAGAGAACCGAAGACACAAAGGTTTATGGAAGAATCGAGTCAAGGAGGAGTAGTTCTGACAGAACTGCCAGAATGGCCTCTGGAGTTTCATCACCTGGAAGCCTTTCTCCTTAATGTTTCACCAGGGACAAGCAAGGAGATCTGTAAATACAACTATACCATGTTCAATATATATTTCTTCTCTGAGTGAAGTCTTATTGCAGGATGATCTTAGAAACTCCTTTTGACAGAAAAGCAAACAAGTCCGTAACATAGAATTATTTTTGTCCATTCTACTCTCATGACAGAGACCCCATACCCTAAGACCAAGCCTTACTCAGGCTCCTCAGATGATCTAGACACTATCCCCTACATTACCCATCCAGTCAGCACTCATCCTTTGGATCCTGGAACCAATGCCACTTCTCTGAGCCTTCATTGCCCTGCCTTCTCTCCCATAGTCCAAGGAGACATCATCAGTGTTCCCCAGGCACACATTCACTCTTCTGTCAGGGCACTTACTGATTGTGTTGTCAATAGTTGTCTCCTCCTCTGTACCTTCCATGGGGCTTGGAGACCCTTGAGAGCCTAATTCATCTCATTCCCCTAGAGCCTGGCACAGGATCTGGTTCATTGTCAAAATAACACTTCCTTGAAGTACTTGCCAGTGACATCACTAGGGGAATGTAAGGGTGCAGACCCCACCAGGTGGCACTGTCAGAGGGGGCCGTGACACCAAAATGCCTGTCTATAAAATTTTATGCAGTGCTTCAGCAGAAATGTATTATTTTTTTATAAAAATTATCCTGTATCCATGGCCAAGAATAATGAAGAAAACAAAAAATTCATGGAAACAATTAGTCCTAGCAACTGGTACACCATCTGATCTGCAGCCTATACGACTATGAGACCAAAAGAAATAAATGGTGCTTGGCTACTATTGTCAACCACTTGGAAGAGGATCTTTGTAGGAGATCCTGGATAGACAGGAGGAACAATGTGGAACAAAACTCAAAATCATTTGGGGAAAAAAAAGCTGGGAACAGGTTTACTGGCCCAATGGAGCCTGGTGGAACCACTGAGACTATGGCCCCTAGCTGCCCTTCAGGTCTGGAATTGAACACACACCGGTAGCTTCCAGTCAAGCAGTAGACAGACATACTAGTTGAGCATTTATCTGAGGTTGATACACTGCTTGGAGAGAACAAGCAAGAGAGAAAGAAGGGCTGCTCAGGCACAGAGAGACAGCTCAGGGGGGAGGAGTGCATGGAGGGATGGTCACAGGGAAGCGGTACCTATCGGGAGGAAGTGGGAGAGGAGATGTTGCATTGTGGTAAATTGTGGTCAATGTCATGAGACAAAGTGTATGTGATCTGCTGTATGGAAAGTGTATTCACTCTGTAAATTTTCACCCAAATCACAATAAAAATAAAAATTACAAAAAATAAAAATAAAAATAAAGGCCATCTAGCATTAAAAAAAAAAAATTATCCTGTACTATCCTGTAGTTAGTTACAACAACAAAGACACTGCTTGTAAACCCCACTCACATCTATTAATATATCTACAAAGCTAAAACTCTATGCTAATTTACTTTTTTGAACTTTTTAATGCACTCTGGTCAAAGCTGTCATTATTACTTAATTACAACGACACTTCAAATCATGTGGGTTTGCCTGCATGCACAAGAATGTGCTGTTGTTTTCATTGCAGCCAATGTTTTTACAGTCACTGATTTGGTCAAATTTTCTGGTGTTTTAGCCTCAGTATTGTGGTAATTAGTATATGTGAAGCTATATCAATAACTTTTTTGAGAATGCAGTAGTAATTAAAGGAAAAGGAGAAAAATAGAAAAAGACTTCCGCTCAGTTACTAATAATGTTGTAACTAATAATGTTGCAATTCAATGAAGAAATATTTCACAAAACCATTTTGTTGTTAGTATTCATATAATCTAAGAAAAGTTACATTTAAGTAATTTATAATTATATTTATCACATATTATTCTATGATCAAAATTGATAATAAACATTGCTAAGAATTCTGTATGGTCTGGTTTGGTAGGAGGGGGAGGGGGAGGGGATTGACAGCATGAGTTACCAACTCTAGTGATGCCACTGGTACTTGCTCACATTTGATGCTCTCAGGAATCCCAATGAAAAGGTCAGAAAGTAGGAGCTCACAGATGTCAGGAAAGAAATTAGAATTACAGACAGTCCTGCTGTGAGATGGAAATATAACTGCACATTAATTAATTAAACATAAAGTTTAATTAATTAAACTCCAAGTCTGGGAGAGTCCCTGGATGGTACAAATGGTTAACACAGTGAGCTGCTAACTAACAGGTTGGAGGTTTAAGTCCACCCAGGGGTACCTCAGATGAAAAGCCTGACAATTTGCTTCTAAAAAAATCAGCCGTTGAAAACCTTATGCAACACAGTTCTACTCTGACACACATGGGGCTGCTATGAGTTGGAATTGACTAGCTGCTAACTGGTTACTGTTGTTTTGCTTTGTTTTGTTTTGTTTTGTTAGTCTGGGAAGGGCCAAAGACATGAGGAAGGTGTTCAAAAGAAAAGTGATGCTATCTGCTCATGGAAACAAGGTACAAGAAAAGGGGGGCTAGGAAGCATACCCAGAACATTATCTTCAACTGTGAACCAAGGTCCACTAGAAGAAGTTTGATCATTTGAACTATTGAAACATCACACAAACCTACCCCAGGCTAGGTAGTGCCTGGTGGTACTGTATCTCCATATTTGTTGAATGGATCAAATGAAATTCTGGTGGCCATATACCAACAAATAACCAGCCTGATTACAAGAAAGGGTTGAAACAGCCTCAATTCCAACCTCTTTATTTCACATGTGGGGGATTGAAGCCCAGAACAGAGAAGAGACATGCTCTAAGAAACATTCCCAGTTACCCTAAGAGCTGGGTATAGAACCCAAGTCTCCCAGTTCTCAAGTCATTGGAAGAGGGTATTCTTCTCTCAAAATGAAAGTAGCATGGTAAATTAGGAAAGAAATTTAGAAACTACAGAGAACTTGGTTGTGGAGAATATACACTTTTGAATGTAAAATGCCTAAAAAGCTATTTATTTTCTCTCTGCTGTATTTTGTCTAGCACCTATAATGACAGAAAAAAAAAAAAAGGAGCAGTTAATTTGAGAAGGAAAATAGTATACAGCCTCCCTCCTGTTCTCTGTTTCCTTCGATGGGCCACGCTTTCCTACCTCTGCCCCAAATGGAAGCCAATCACATCTGGAATGGACCTGATTTATACGCAGCTGCAATTGATTCTCACACACTGCTGTGAACCAAAGATGTTGTTGTTGTTGTTGTTCGCCGTGGAGTCAGCCCCAACTCATAGCAACCCCTCCTTGGGTTTCCGAGGCAGTACACTATGGAAGTAGGATTGCCCAACCTTCCTTCTGAGGAGTGTCTGGTGGGTTTGAACCACCAGCCTTCTGGTGAGCAGTCAAGTGCCTTAGGCACTATGTGAACCAAAGAAGGACCACATAAAGATTAAAGGAGGTTGAGAGACACCCTTTTGAGCTCTGAGAGCAAATGATTGCTTATGTTCCTTCCTACAGCCCCCATCCTTGACCTTGGAGACTAACCAACTGCTTTTCTCTGCCTTGAATGCACTTCCTGAGACACTTGGTTTACCCCTAAGACTTGGAACTCCTACTTCCCTTCACCTTCAAACTCCCAAGTCTTTAACCTTGGGAATCTATCTTTGACACCTTGAATCCCAGAACCTTAACTCTTGACTTGCCATATGAGTCTACCAGTTCTCCTCAAGTCTTGGTAGCACATAAAGATATTCCCAGAGATTCTATCAGATCGGCCCAGCAGTTGAGCAAAATATGGAAGCTTAAGGAGAGGGGCTGCAGCTAAGAAAAATTGTCCAAGGTAGTTTTTTGCCCACCTACAAATACTCTGGGTTGTTATTGTTATAGTTAGCTGCCTTCAAGTCTGTCCTTGACTATGGTGACCTCAGGCACAGCAGAACTAAATCCTGCCCTGTCGTGCTCCATGTCCATGATCAGTTAGTTGGGTGTAGGACTGTTGTAATCCATAGAGTTTTCACTGGTTGACTTTTGGAAGTAGATTGTCAAGTCTTTCTTCCTAGTTTATCTTCATCTGCAAGTTCTGCCAAAATCTATTCAGCATCAGAGCAACACACAAGAATCCACTGACAGATGGCTGGCAGGTGCATACTTGGTGCATTGTCTGGGAATTGAACCCTGTCTCCTGCATGGAAGGCGAAAGTTCTACTATTAAACTACTAATGTTCTCTCTTTGGATTATTACAATATAAGAATTAATAAGGAACATACCAAAGTATACCTGAGGTATTTATTTATTAGAACAATTGTTCTGAAATGGAGAATTACTTATCATTTTAATAATCACACAGAGAACATATACGTGTCTTCACCTCAAACACAAAGTTGGAGAGCACACATGTAGATATCAAATCCAGCTTCACCAGTTCAAATTGGTTCAGTCACGGCCATTGCAGCAAAATTGAAACAGATCCAAATTTGTAAACTATGGATGTACCAGAACTGTAACCAGAACAGGAAAAATTATGAGTCAAAGCTCAGAAAACCCTTTCAGGAATGCTTTCAGGGGCCGGATGTTGGAGATTTGATTATTGCCAAGACTGTGGAGAGCAGTACACATTCAAAGTGTTGTGATCAGTCTCCATCTTTGAGCTCGGTACCATTGTTTCAAATGGTGCTTGTCAAGAGATTTGGTTGCTCTGCAACAAGCATTCTGCCCTTGTTTTCTAGGAGGGAGATTAAACTTCTGTCAAGGCATCAATCCATAATTTTTCCCATTCTGGTTATCATTCTGGTACATTGACATTTTACAATTTAGATGTGTTCCTGCGTTGCTTTGTCAGCCATGACTGAACTAGAAAGAACCAGTTCAAAGCCCTGAATGTAAGGAAAAAAAGTAACAAAGTTGTATACAGAGTGAAAAGAAGGAAGAATAATTTTCTGTGCAAGGTTGAAGAAAAAAATCTTGAAAGGAAAATGTTGAAGGCCTCAGAGTGCTGAGTAATGTAGACCAGCATCTTCAACAGAGCCCAGCCTGTCAAGCCTCACTCTAGGTTCTTTGATCACAGAAGAACAAGAAGAGAGAACAAGAATGGCTGGGTGTAAGTCATCCCCATTATAAGGTGCATCCCCTTGGACAGCCAGTAGATATCTTAGTATACAAGCATAGCATCTCTATCTTTTGTATGTCCTTTTGTTCAACACCTTGTTAATGGGAAGATGGTATTGGGGGCAGCCATGAAAGACCATTATGACCACAAGTAGTTCCTCCTTGTCCAGCCTCAACAAAAACTGGAAATGTGTTTAGTTTTAGAAACAAGGATCCTGTCTTGCCCCATCTCAGTGTCTCCCACAATACCTAATTCAGAGCCTGCTGGGAGAAGCTCCACACCTCGCTGCTAAGTTGACCTCCACAGGTGGAAGGAATTTGAGGTTACAATGTGTAGGCCAAGTTCCTAACTAAGCTCTCCATTCTCACATTCTCACCAGACACATTCTAGGATGTGCCATGTCCCTTCTTTCTTCCAGGTCTTTGATGATACTGCTCCTTCTGCATGAAATACACTTCAGCAGTGTCAGCTGAGACACTGTGGTTGGTGTTGCTATTGTTGTGAGACTTTGAGTTGATTCCAACTTAGCAACACCATGCAACAGAGTAGAACTGCCCCCATAGTGTTTCCTGAGCTATGATCTTTACAGGAACATGTCAAACTTGTGGAGAGAATGGTTCAAACTGCCAACCTTTTGGTTGGAAGCCAAGCACTTAACCATTGTACCACAAGAGCTCCTTCAGCTGACACATTGGATACTTCCAAAAAGCTTCCTTTGACTTCCAAGTACCCAATAATTCCCTTATCTTAGCATTTAGTGTTACATTATATCATAATTGTTCTGTAACTTTGTATTGTATTTTGGATGAAAATTAATAGAGCAAATTGGTTTTCTGTTCAGCAATTCATAAACATTTTGTTTTGTGACATTGATGGCAATCCCCACACTATAACAGTACTCTTCTCACTTCCTCCCTATATTTACCATTTCCATTTGTCCCTCTCTTGTATCCCTTCCTGCCTTCTGAGCTTTATTCCTGGACAAATGCTGCCCTTTTGATCTCATATGGTTGATTGTTCTAAGGAGTTCATACCTACCTGGAGTTATGGTCACCTTATAGGACTGTCTGTCCTTTGGCCGAAAGTTGAACCACAGGAGTGAATTCAGTTCCAGGGCTAAAGGGTGTCTAAGGGTCATAGAGTAGGGGTTCTACCAGTCTCTACCAGACCAGTAAGCCTGGTCTTTTTTATTATATTGAGTTTTCTTCCATGTTTTTCTCCCACTCTGCTGAGGACCTCCAATTGTGATCCCTTTCAGAGCAGTCAGCAGTGGTAGCTGAACACCATCTAGTCCTTCTGGTCTCAGCAATGTAGAGGCTGGGGTTCACATGGTACATTTGGCGTTGAACTAAGCCTTTCCTTGCATCTTTGATTTTCTTCACTCTTCTTTGCTCCAGATGTGGAGAAATAAATAGCTGCACCTTAGATGGCTGCTCACAAGCTTTTAAGACCCCAGTCACTGTTCACCAAAGTAGTATGTACAACTTTGCCTTGTGGACTATGTCATGTCAATTTACCTTGGTGTCCCCTGAGAGTATGATTCTGAGCACCCAGGCCCAGTGACTCGTTCCCTCAAGGTGTTTCATTATGGCTAAGACATTTTGCTCCCTGTATGCTCATATTCATGAATATATTTTCAGTACATATAAATATGTAGAAATATTCTCTGTGAAACTTATATATATTCATGGATGTCATCCCATTCACTTTCCTATCCTTCTTATTGCAGGATTGTGTATGTAATAGTATTTACCTCTGTTGTCTTTAACTGTAGTGTTCTGCCCAGCGACTTCCTTTGCCTTGATCATTTTGTGCTGACCTCCCTCTTATTGTATATTGCTTTTCCCTTCCCTCAAATTAATACATATCTACCCTCTAGTTAATGATTTATCTTTCCTCCCATCCTTGGTTTTCAAAGAATGTTTCTTTCTGTGTGGCTTTTTACAGTAGTGGTCTCATACAATATCTATCCTTTTGTGATTGACTTATTTTACTCACCATAATGTCCTCTAGGTTCATCCATGTTATGAGGTACTTCACAGATTCGTCATTGTTCTGTACCATTGTGTAGTATTCCATTATGTGTATGTACCATAGTTTGTTTATCCATCCTTTGATGAGTACTTGGATTGTTTCCATCTTTTTGCTATTGTGAATAATGCTGAGATGAACACGAGTGTGCATATATCTGTTTGTGTCACAGCTCTTCTTTCTCCAGGATATATACCTACTAGTGGGATTTCTGGATCATATGGTATTTCCATTTCCAATTTTTTGAGGAAGCACCATACCACTTTCCCCTGTGGTTAGACCATTTTGCAATCCCCTCAGCAGTGTATAAGGGCTCCAATCTCTACACATTTTCACCAACATTTGTTGTTTTTTATTTTTTGAACTTTGCTATTATTAATGCTGGTGTGAGGTGATATCTCATTGTTGTACTGATTAGCATGTGTCTAATTCAACTGTTAAGCAAAAGCCTCATGGTTTGAACCCACAAGCTGCTCCCTGGGAGAAAGATGAAACAGTCTGACTCCATCAATATTTACAGCCTTGGAAACCCTTTGAGGCAGTTCTACTCTGTCCTATAGGATTACTATGAGTCAGAATTGACCCAATGGCAATGGGTTAAATGGCTAATAATTAGGATAATGGCTAATAATTACTCTTCATGTGTTTGATAGCCACTTGAATGTCTTCTTCGGTGAAGGGTCTCTTCTTGTTCTCTGCCCATTTTTTAATTAGATTGTTTGTTGTTTTGTGGTTGACATGTTGACATTTTCTATAAATTTTAAAGATTAGACTCTTGTCCAATATACCATTGCCAAAAAGTTTTTTCCAGACTGTGAGTACTCTTTTTATTCTTTTGGTGAAGTTTTTTGATGTGCGTAATAGGAGCTCTGGTGGCGTAGTGTCTAAGGCATTTGACTGCTAACTGAAAGGCTGGCAGTTCAAACCCACCAGCCACTCCTCAGAAGGAAGATTGGGCAATCTACTTCCATAGTGATACTGCCTTGGAAACCCAAGGAGGGGTCTCTATGATCCGACTCAATGGCAGTGCGCTTGGTTTTTTGAAATGTGTAATATCGTTTCATAATCATAATTTCTTGTTCTCTTGTCTGAATTACTCTAAATTCTATGGAGGCAGAAACAAAGTTTCTCTTGTTCGTAACAGTGTCCTCAGAATCTTGTATAGTGTCTGGTGCCTAAAATGTTCATAATAAATATGTATTCACTTGAAGTTAACAGAATGTTCAAAAACCCCTAATCCAAGAGGTTCATTAAGCATAATGAAGGAACTTAGGAGCAGTCATTTCATTACCTAAGGTTGCTGTAGCAGAAATATCATACGTGGGAGACTTTAATGAACAGAAATTTATTTTCTCACAGTCCTGAAGGCTAAATGTCCAAATCAGGATTTAGCCATCTGGATCCCTTCCTTGGGTATTCTTGGTTCCTTGGTGTTCCTCACGTGGCATTTGTCTTTCCCCATGTGTGTGTCTCTGTGTCTACTCTGGTCTTTTTATAACTCAGAAATGAGTAGGTTTAAAATGTGTGCTTATTAACATAACAAAAGAAAACCCCTGTTTCCAAACAGGATCACATCCACAAGTACAAGGACCAGGAATTCAACACATACTTTGGAGGACAGAATTTAATACATAACAAGAGGAGAGTCCACCCTGGCACCCTTCTCAGCTGCCCTGAAGGTTGCTGAGTTTATTAGTGTCCTAGGGCTGCAGTAACAAAGGAGCTGACTAAACACTTTAAGAAACGTATTGTCTCATAGTTCTGAAGGCTAGAAGAATGAATTCAGGGTGTTGGTAGGACGATGCTCTCTTAAATGCTACTTGGAAAGATACTTTCTTGTCTCTCTCAGCTGCTGGTATCCCCAGGCATTTCTTCTCTTGCAGCATAACCCTGTAGTTACATGGTCATCTTCCCTCTGTGTGTCTTTCTGTGTCTTTTCTCCTCATTCATAAGGACACCACTCAGATGGGATTAGGACCCACTCTACTCTGATATGACTTCATGTTAATTGATAACATCTTCAATGAACCTATTTCTAAATTAGGTCCCATTCACAGCAACTAGGTATTAGAACTCTAGCATATCTTTTTGGGAGACACAATTCAATCTATAACACTGAGTGTCGCTTTCTTATCTCTGGCACTCCTTTGGTCCTGGCCAGTGCTGCTGATGAGTCTAGCACCACATTTACGGGGTTAACTTTGGCCATTGTATCCCCACTTATATGTTCCACAGTCAACTCCTAGACTTGTTCTAACTGATGAAATTGAGCATCTCCATTGTCTCTTCCACAGATGTAGTCGATTTCATTCCTGTGTATTCCATGTGGCACAGTCTATGTATACAGTTGCCATTTATGTTGTTGAATAAGGTAGTAGCAAGGAATAAGTCATGGGCCTTGCAAAATTCTATCATTCAATCTCTAGCATCATTTCTATCAACAAAGCTCTTTTTTCCAACTTAAGTACTGCTTCTTTGTTTCCAACATTCATATTTCAATCATCTTGATTGCATATTTGATCGATTTCAGACTGCATAAATTGGTAAACATTTTCAATTTCTTCATCTTGGGTTTTACTGGTTGGTATGTAAATTTGAATAGTAGTCCTATTAACTGGTCTTCCTTGTAGGCATGTGGATATTATCCGATCACTGACAGCATTGTACATCAGGACAGATCTTGAAATGTTCTTTTTGATGATGAGTGTGATGCCATTCCTTTTCAATTTGTCATTGATGGCATAGTAGACCATAGTAGATTGTTTGATTCAAAATCGCCAATACCTGTCCACTTCAGCTCACTAATGCCTAAGATATCAAGCTTTATGGGTTCTGTTTCATTTTTGACAACTTCCTATTTTCCCTAGATTCATACTTCTTACATTCCGTGTTCCTATTATTAATGGATGTTTGCAACTGTTTTTTCTCATTTCGAGTTGTGCCTCATCAGCAAATGAAAGTTCCTAAAGCTTTACTCCATCCACACCATTAAGGTTGACTCTACTTGGAGCTCTGGTAGCATAGTGGCTAAAGCACTTGACTGCTAACCAGAAGGCTGGCGGTTCAAACCCACCAGCCACTCCTCGGAAGGAAGGTTGGGCAATCCTACTTCCGTAGTGATACTGCCTCGGAAACCCAAGGAGGGGTCGCTATGAATTAGGGGCTGACTCGACGTCACATAACAACAACAACAACTACTACTTTGAGGAGGCAGCTCTTCCCCAGTCATATATCGAGTGCCTTCCAACCGGATGGGCTCATCTTCTGGCACTAGGGCATACAATGTTACACTGCTAAGGTTTTTAGTGACCAGCTCTTTCAGAAGTGCATGGCTTCGTCCTTCTTCCAAGTCTATCTTAGTCTGGAAGCTCCACTAAAAACATTCCACCATGGGTGACCCTGCTGGTATTTGAAATACCAGTGGCATAACTTCCAGCATCACAGCAACATGCAAGCCACCGCAGTACAACAAACTGACAGACAAGTGGTGGAATCATGACCTAGGTAGCTCATTTAGGCCCAGGGAATCTACTAAATAATTAGATCACTTATTTTTTGCAGGCACCAATGGTATTATACAATTTTGATTCTTCTTACATACAGACTTCCATATGTGGTGGCTGGATTATTGCAATAAGGGGATTTGTCAAGGGCTGCTTGCCATAACAGAATTCAGTCCTTTTAATTTCTTAACCCCCATACCCCTATACCTGATCATGCTGCACACCCTCAATTCCAGATGTTCTCATCAAATGTGGATCATGGCCTTGACTTGGTAGGCTCTACCACATAGACTGATTATAACAATTTCTCCTGCCTGGTAATTATGAGTCTAGGCAAGCCTGACCTTCACTCTATTGATTCGCCCTGTATCATTTATCAACAGAGTGACTGATTCCCCATGTCTATGTAAGCACAAGGAGATATTTCATCAAGACATTTGACACCTTTCTTTGA
Source organism: Orycteropus afer afer (assembly GCF_000298275.1). Classification (NCBI taxonomy): domain Eukaryota; kingdom Metazoa; phylum Chordata; class Mammalia; order Tubulidentata; family Orycteropodidae; genus Orycteropus; species Orycteropus afer. The sequence continues at coordinate 3,733,206 of NW_006921626.1, read as the reverse complement.
AGAGTGAATGACAGAACATATGAATGCCTCTGGTTAACATCTGAAGGCAGTTGGGCCGCCCTGAAATTGCCCCTCCATGGAGCACCTTTCAGTTAAATCCTGCCACTCCCACTGTAGGGTCCTCTACCATTTCACCTCATTTATCAGCAATTCCATCTGCTTCAGTGGGCATTCCATGTGTCCATGGGTTCTGTCCTGTCAGGCCTGGGGCTTGTCCCTCAAGAGTTTCTGGCCTCAGCACAAGGCCTAATCCAGTCTGTCATCTTTCCCAGTGATAGCTGGAGCAGCTGTTGCTTCTTCCTCAACAGTATGGTGGTTGCCAGAAAGTCTGAGGGGCCTAACATCTAATTTTCATACTTGATGCTAAATCTGTGTGTTCATGATCTTTTCTTGAAACTGTAGGAGGAGGCTATGCCCCTTTACCTTTTACACCAAATTGATGTAATGCCTTCCTGAGGAGTGGTGAGCTCATCCCTGGTCCCATCCAACTTCAAAAGGCCAACTGTCTCATTAACCTGATTGCCTTTCTTTCTTTAAGTTACTCACTTAAATTACCAATTAATGGATGGCCATTTCTGTCTAAACAAGACATTTTAGAACATTCTTACTGGAAAAAAAAAATTACTTTAAACCATAACGGATAAGTGTCTCCCTTTTGAGGATTATTATAATAATTATGGTAGATTTGTTTCTAAGCCCTGAGAAATGTTAAGGAGAAAGATACAAGTAGCAAATATTTATAGATTACAAACTGTAGAATCCATTCTCAGCAATGGCATTTGGCAAAGTGTGTCATTCAATGAAGTTCCACTAAATTATAAACCAAAAAACCAAAACCAAACTCACTGCCATTGAGTTGACTCCAACTTATAGTGACCCCCTTTGGGTTTCTGAGACTGTACATCTTTACAGAAGTAGATTGCCCAGTCTTCTTCCACAGAGGGGCTGGTGGGTTTGAACCACCAACTTCCTGGTTAGAAGCCAATTAAATGTCAGTACTGTAGCACATTTGTCCTTTAAGGAGGGAAAATATCCCTTAGGAAAAAGAATATAGAAACTATCAGTAGCCCCTGTTGGCTACATTAAAGCTAATAAAATTGCTAATGATAAATTCTTCCTCAATGAGGGTTCCCTGCTGGGCTGCTTCTGCCCGCTTTAGTCACAGTGAACAAGGCAAAGAGATTGAATTATTGACTGAACTCATTTTATTGGCTTGGGCTTTGGGGGGCAGTGGGTTATATGGGAGATTCTTTTCATGTTTTGCTTTTTTCCCCTCAAGAAGCAGCTGGTTTTGTCTTTAGTTTCAAATGTCAATTAAAAAAAAGAAAGAAAAGAAAAGAAAAAGCAATCATTAGAAGGCAGGAATTTGGACATGGAGCTTCCCCAAACACCTGATGTCAATCCCAGCCGGTTTGCCAGGAAGGGCCTCTCCAGTCTCAGTTGCAAGAGATATGTTAGAGGAGGAGATACAGGGCTGAATCAATGGCTGTGGAAATGGCTGACGTGTAGACTATGGCAGAGCAAGGAAGGGGGGTACCATCAAGGAACTAGCAAAGGGGCAGAGACCCAGTGAAATGTGTACCCTGTACTGCAATGCAAACAGCTAGGTCTGTAGCCTCACGGGCTCAGCTGGCCGTACCAGAGGCCAGACCCCAGCACTTTACTGGTCCAAGCTGGGTTTTAAATTTCTCTACAGAGATGGCAGCTAAGGTATGCAAGGTATCATAATTTCATTGCAAATTTCCAGAACAGCATGGGGTTCCTGAAGACAAGATATGCAGTGAAATTTCCTGGGACTGGAACCTTCTGTAAAAGAGAAGGAGAGAGCTGGTGCTGATTTCAAAGTGTGGTTTCCTGAATGCCCGGGATCCTATTACTGCTCAATCTCTTTAACATCAACCAAACAGACATTTTTTTCTGCCTCAGACTAGGGCACTGGGGATAACAAGGAGAAATCCAAAACCTGGACTGAAATTCAGCCTCAAATCTCTCAGATTATCTCCTTTTATCTGGAAAGGACAAGACCCCAAACTCCAGGAACTCTGGAACAAGTGTATGTGTGTGTATGTGTGTGTGTGTGCTGAGCAGCTATTTCTAGCTCAAGAGACTCCTCTTGGAAACACAGTTCAGAGACCAGGATTGTAATCAGCTCTGTGGCTCAGACTGGTCTGATACTTACGTACATCATTCTACTGGTTTTTCTCCATTTGCCTCCAAATCTGTTCTCAGCCCAAGAGGCTGATTTCTATGGGTCTCATCTGTTTTAACCTACAGGGTGCGCTGGCAGGAGATCAGAAGGCAGAAGGGGAGAAAGGTTATGGTTATCTCTTCCCTTCCTCCTGCTCCCTCACATCAACATAAAAAAATATTACTGAAAGGGGAATGAAATTTTATTGTCACTCAAGGTTTGTAATTTATGTATGTAATAATAATAATAACATCTAACACACATGTTTTAGTTACCTAGTGCTGCCATAACAAAAATACCACAAGTGGGTGGCTTTAAAGAACAGAGATTTTTTTTCTCATAGTTCTGGAGGCTAAAAGTCCAAATTCAGTGTGCTGGGTCTGGTAGGGGGGAAGTGGGAAGTCCTTCTTTGTCTATTTCAACATCTAGTAGCTACCTACAGTCCTTGGAATCTGCCTTCCCCCTGTATATGTCTCTGTGTCTGTTGTTAAGTGCTGTCAAGTGGATTCCAACTCACAGTAACTCCATATAATAGAGCAGAACTGCCCCATAGCCTTTCGTAGGCTTTACTGTTTATGACAGCAGATCACCAGGTCTTATCTCTCACAGAGCCAGTGGATGGGTTCAAACAAACCACCTCTTCACCAGCGTCCAAGTGCTTAACCATTGCTCCACCAGGGCTCCTTTCGCTGTCTCCTCCCCTTTTTTTATAACTCAGAAGTGATTAGGTTTATGACTCAACCTACTTTGGTATGAGTTCATTAACATAACAAAAGAAAACTTTTATTTCCAAACAGGTTCCTGTTTATAAGTATATGGGATAGGATTTCAGCTACATATTTTGGTAGGACATAATTCAATCCATAGCAACACATATAGTAGTTTCATTGTGCCAGTTACAGTTTCTTAAGTGCTTTTCATATATTAACTAATTTAATCCTCACAAAATTATGTGAAGGAGGTGTTATTATTACTCCAATTTACTGATAATGAAATAGAGCCATGGAGAGGTCTGAAACTAGCCCAAAATCATCTGGGCTAAGTTGAAATACAAACCATTCAGTTTAGCTCCAGAGTTTATGCTCTTAACTACCAGCTATATTGCCTCTCCACAGTTTATTAAGAGGAAATATCATTACTCCCATTTTACAAAAGCAGGAACTGAAGTTTCCAGAAGAGTTGAGAAATGGTCCAAGATCATGAAGATAGCAAAGTGCAGATTCCAGATTTAAGTTTAGCCTCTCTAGTTAGAAAGCCTGAGTGCCCACTCTATACTAGAGTGTGCCCTAAAGTAACATCTTGGACATTTTTAGTTTTAGACCCTTTATTGTTATTTTTGTTGTTAGTCACCATGGAGTTGATTCCAATTCATGACAACACCATGCATGCAGAGTAGAAGTGCTACATAGGTGTCTTGTTATCTAGTGCTGCTAACAGAAATACCACAAGTGGATGGCTTTAACAAACAGAAATCTATTCTCTCACAGTTTAGGAGGCAAGAAGTCCAAACTCAGGGTGCCAGCTCTAGAAGAAGGCTTTCTTTCTCTGTCAACTCACAGTTTAAAAGGAAGGTCCTTGTCTCCTTTCAAAATCTGTGGGTCTAGTATTCCTTGGAGATCTACATGTCTTGGTGTCAATCTTCCTCTGAGTATGGGAGGTTCTTAGCTCAGGGACCCTGCGTCAAAAGGATGTGCTTTGCTCCCCGCTCTTCTTTCTTGACTCCAGAGTTTATGCTCTTAACTACCAGCTATACTGCCTCTCCACAGTTTATTAACAGGAAATATTTTCATTTTACAAAAGCAGAAACTGAAGTTTCCAGAAGAGTTGAGAAATGGTCCAAGGTCATGAAGATAGCAAAGTGCTTGATCTCACCTTGCGTGTTTAATGTCTTTTATATCTCAAAAAAAGATTGATTCAAGATACAATCTAATCCTATAGATTATATCCTGCCTCATTAACATAACTACCCCTTATCCTGGCTCATTAACATCATCAAAACAAAAACTGACTGCCATAGAGTCAATTTTGACTCATAGTGACCCCCCCATTGGGTTTCCAAGTGGGTAAATCTTTACAGAAATAATAAACTGCCCCATCTTCCTTGAAGCAGCTGGTGGATTTGAACCACTGACATTCTGGTTAGCAGTCAAATGCCTTAGGCACTGTACCACCAGAGCTTCTTCATTAACATCATAAAGGTTAGGATTTACAGCAGGTGTGATAATTACATCAGCTCACAAAAGGGAGAATAATTACATAATACTGAGAATCACGGCCAAATTGACTCATATTTTGGACAAAATTCAATCCATACCAATAGGGTTTTCAAGGCTATGGTCTTTCAGAAGCATATCACCAGACCTGTCTTCCAGGGAGCTTCTGGATAGGTTGGATGTCCAACCTTTCAGTCTGTAGTCCAGTGCTTAACCTGTGCACCACAGAAACCCTTTACAATATAAAAATTATTGAGGATACTAAAGGGCATTTAGGAGCTCTGGTAGCATAGTGGCTAAAGCACTTGACTGCTAACCAGAAGGCTGGCGGTTCAAACCCACTAGCCACTCCTCGGAAGGAAGGTTGGGCAATCCTACTTCCGTAGTGATACTGCCTGGGAAACCCAAGGAGGGGAAACCCAAGGAGGGGTCTCTATGAGTCGGGCCGACTCGACAGCACATAACAACAACAACAACAAAGGGCATTTGCTTGTGAATTGATCTATTGATATTTATTAAAGAGATCAGGGCTGTCCAATAGAACTTATGTGATGATGGAAGTTTTCTATACCTGTGCTACCCAATATGACAGACACTAAGTCATAGGCGGCTCTTTATCAATTGAAATGTGCCTAGTATAATTGAGGAATTAAGTTCTTTATTTCATTTAATTGCACAGTTATAACGATAAAACAGGTTTTTAAAGCACAAGAACACGCATGCATTCATTCCCTAAACCATAAGAGCCCAGACGTTGCCACACCTCATGTGACCTCTGAGAAATGCCACTGTACACAATAAAAGATGATTTCCTTTTTCACAATCTTTTATTGTGAAAAAATAGTATTGACTTCTGGGATGCCCTGAAAGGGTCTCAGAGACCCTCAAGAGTACCGGGAGCAAGCACATTGAATCCTAAGAGACTGGAAAGGGGAGCCCAGCCCCTCCATTCTCAGAGGGAACAATTCCTCACCCACCTTGCCCTGGGGCGCCTTCCTTCCATTTATTGTGGGGCTTGTTCCTCTCCCGCCCGCCCGGGGCAGTTTAGTTTTTCTTGCTCACGAACCCAAAATCTTTGGCGTGCTAAGAAGGCAAAAGAGGCCTAGGGCTGGGCTGTGGTTAAGCAGCGGACAAAAAGGAGAAGACCCAGGACGGTGGCCCAGGTTTGCTGCGGAAGGATTTTCTTGCCCTCTGAGATTCCAAATATCCAAGGCAGCGGGGATCAAATCAAGAAGTAGAAAGAAACGCGCAAAGTGAAATTCAAGATGCTGGAAAAAGATGGAATGGCCTCTTCTCCCTGGGGTCTCTCGCTTCTCCCCTTCTTCCGGCAGGCAGGAAAGAGGAGGCCCTTCAAGGCAGAGAGGATTGGGCTTCAGAGGGTCTTCTGGGGCATCTCAATCAAAGGAATTATTTTCCCACAGACGAAGCCAAGAATATCTTAATGGCTTTTTCCTGATCGAGGAATAAATCTTTTGTTAATTTACAGTCTAGTCCCAAACCAGTTGTGTCAACCCCGCCCACCCCTTTAAAAATGTGAGAAATGCTTCAAAATTCCCCTTATTTTTATGATTTCCCTCTCCTTTTTCTTCTTCATATCTTTTCATTCTGTTCTTTCATACTCACTCTACTCCTTTTATTCCTACCTCTTCGCTCATTTTCAAGTAAATCGCCAACTCCAACAATGCCACACCCCTTCCCAAGGAACACTTTCTGGATCCACGTAACTAAAGTACTGAAATTCCAGAGGTGCATCCTGCCCCCTCAGTGCAAATTAAAGACAACGATAAGAAAAATCGGATGACCTTGGAGAGAAATTGTAACCGCTTAAGTACCCTTAGGCACCCCCGTGAGTTTTAACCAGGTCTGGTTGCTGCAGAGAGTTTGAGTCCGGACACCCGGCTGGAGCTGTAAATCAAAACAAGGCAGATGGCGAGAAGCGGTGTCAAAAAGGCTCACAGCTACTCCAGCCTAGCGCAATTAACATGCCCCGGGGGTAATTGACAGATGACCTCAATTATAGGGTGTGGCGGTCCTGTTGAACTGACAGCCAAAGCCCGCCTCTCCCTGCGCGGTGTGAAACGCCACTCCGGCCCCTGCCAGCGCAGTTAGACTAAAATCCAGTAAAAACCACCCGGTTCTTTGTGAGAATTCAGCCTACTCTCACAGGTATGACTCTTAATTCACGGAAGACGTATTTGTTTCGTTACTACTGTAAATCATATAGATAATGTAGGCTGTGAAAACAGGGAAATGTAAATTATTGCCAATTTCACTTACTAACAGCGTGCGCTGCTGTTGTTGCTGTGGTTAGCTGCCCTTGAGTGGCTTCTAACTCAGCTACCCAACGTGACTGATTAGAACTCCACCAAAAGATTTTCTAGTAGTGATACTGCCTCGGAAACCCAAGGAGGGGTCCCTATGAGTATGGTCCGACTCCACAGCAAACAACAACAATCTTTACAGTAGCAGATCGCCAGGTCTTTTCTTCCAGGGAACCTCTGGGTGGGTTAAAACTGCCAAGTTTAGGGTTAGCCGCCTAGTGCTTAGCCTTAAGGCAACTTAATTTAACTTCCTTTACTATAGTTTCCTCATCTATAAAATGGGGATAATGTAAGTACTCAAAGGAATTTGATATAAAGTTAATGAGATAACAAAATTTTTAGAACCGTGCCTGGCACCTGTTGTTGTCGTTGGTTGCAGTGATGTCATGACCCCAGGTATGCAGAGTAGAACTCCATAGGGTTTTCAAGGCTGTGACCTTTCAGAAGCAGATCGCCAGGTCTTTCTTCGGAGGGTGCTCTGGGTGGGTTCAATACCAACCTTTGGCAAGGGCTTAACTTTCGGTTATACCACTCAGTCTATGGCACTGAACAATTTACTATGTGTAAATTGTAAAGCAGTGCCTGATATTAGAAGTTAAATCGCACTTGGCTAAACTGTTCTTACAAGTGTGCTTTGCGGTTACACTCAGTGACAACTCAATTCTGACGACATTAGTAAAGGGACCAGAGTTGCGGGGACTGCCTGGGTTGCTCAGAGCTCCTCTGCTTGTGCGTGGCCCGGCCAGGGAAGAACAGCGTGAATACAGTTGGTGCTAAATCTAGCTGGAGAAGCGCGGGTGGGTGAATCTCTAGGCCTGCCCTTGATGGGGCCGCTTGCCCCAGGCCTGAATTCTGGACTCACCACCTCTGGCACCCATGCCTCATGGGGGTCCTCTTATTTTCTGGGCTTTTTGATGCCCCTTTTATCCGAAATGGACCGAAGAGATGAATCAGAATCAAACTCTGAGCTGCAAGGAGAGAGGACGGAGACTTGGCCTAAACCTGAGAGTGAGAGGAAGCAGCATGTCGGGAAGATTCAGAACCCTGTAAGCTGTCCGCACTTCCGGCCACGCGACCTCTCGCTGGGCCTAGAACTCCACCCTGCGCCCACGGAGCAGGATTCCAACAGCCAGAATAGACACGGAGTTCCTGAGTGGTTCAAACGATAAGCTCTGGGCTACTAGATGAAAGTTGGCGGTTGGAACCCGCCGATAGGTGCCTCAAAAGACAGGTCTGGCGATCTGCTTCTGAAAAAGAAGGGGGGGGGCACTCCAAAAGGTCACCAAAAAAAAAAAAAAAATTAAACCAAACTCATTGCCATCGAACTGATTCCGACTCATGGCGATCCCCATTGAGTTTCTCAGGCGGTAAATTTTTATGGAAGTAGATTGCCCCATCTTCCTTCCGCGGAGCGACTTGTGGGTCCGAACGGTCACAGCCTTGAAAATCCACTCTACAGATGAGGTTGCCATGAGTCGGAATTCCCTCAACAGAAACTGACCACAGCCAGCAGAGACACGGCCATCCGGGAGGGATGCGGAGGCTTCGCAGCCGGTTTCTTAGGCTGCATACACAGGGCGGGGGCGGCGCTTCCCGCACTCAAGTCTGGGACTTTCATTTTCCGCCGCACCCTCCAGTGAAGTTTACCAACAAAGCCTGGAACAGAGACCTGAGGGCACCATACAAGGCCGCGGCAACTGAGGCCTCCCTTCGTGGACTTCGGCTCGCAGAGCCCCATCCTTTCGGTGCGCGGGACCATGGAGCCAGAAAGTGTACACAGACTATAAATTTCCTGCTCCGCACCGCGCTGCGCTCAGAGGCCTGGGGCCGCCCGCCGCCTCCCAGCGCCACCTCTCACCCCGCCTCCATGGCTGCCGCTGGCGTCAAATCGTCATTGTTAGGGTCAGCAGCTCCTGGCCAGATGACATCGCAGTCCGGTCGCAGTAGAGGCACCCTTGGAGCCTTGGGGTTCGGTTCTCAGACTGCCGCGCTCCTCTCCTTTGTTGCAAAGAGGCAGGAGTTGAGGGAGGGCAGCAGAGAGGGTGGCAGCAAGGCCTGGGGGAAAGCCAGGTGAGAATGGAAGCAAAAGGGAGAAGCATGGAGGGAGGAATCTTTCTTTGGCATCTTGGCTCACTCTTATCTTTCTATCTTAAGGTCTGGGAGGCACAGTAAGTGCACGTGGCACTCATTCGCTTGAAGACATTTTTGTGCGGGACAGTGGGCCCACCAGCCACTCAGTTGTCAACCTTGTGAGCAGAGCGGTACGGGCCACTAGTGTGCTTTCGCGAAAGAGCAACAAGGCAATTCTTAATAGCTTTTTCTGCAGCTGCATCTACACTCGCAATGTAACGTGGATATGCGAGGTAATTCGTATATTGCATCGAAAAGGAGAACAATTTTTTCTTTAAACTCTCAGACTGAAATGAAAATCACAGAAGCCCAAGAGTTGAGCAAGAAACCTGTGAATTTCTGGAGACGAGGCACGGCCACGCCCCTTGGTCAAATCACCCAACCTCTCCGCTTCCCAAAGAGGAAGAATATAATCTTTTCGCCCAGGGTTGCTGTGAGGGTTAAAGACTTTGAAGTCTTGTTTAAAGAATGTTTCTCTTTCTTCCGTTTTTCACTTGCACGCCTCCACCGTCGGTGATTGCAAACCGCGAATGTAGACGCGTCGCCAGTCCGAAGGAGCTAGCTAGGTACTTGCGGCGCTAATGGTAATATTATAGTGACAATTTCCAGGTATTGAGCGCCTTGTTTACCAGAATCACTGTCTGTGTCTGTGACTCTGTACTGGGTGTGCTCCCGTAACTTACCTGAAAGGGACACTCCACCGCCTCAAGGTTACTGAGCAAACTGAGGAGAATTCCGGGAGGAGGAATGCGCTGGAGAGGACACAGAAGCTCAGGGATGGGTATCCTTACCACAACCATTGCTCTGCGGTGGAAAAAGCAACAACGAAGTAAGGAAGAGAGGACAAAAAGGAAGGTTCCAACTGCTAAAACTTTTTGCTCGTAATATGAACCTCAAGGAACCTTCAGATGACTCCACACTGAGCCACCAACCGTCCCTGATCCAGAACGGGACTCAGCATTTAGTGGGGACTCATGTAGGGTGTGTGTGTGTGTGTGTGTGTGTGTGTGTGTGGATTTCACCGAAGGACGTCGCCTTTGACCCTTTAGTTATATTGTTGGAGAGGATAGCACGTTTGCGGGTCTTATAATTTTTTCAGTTGCTTGGGCTCATTTGCCATTTAATAATATAAATAAATCATTGCATTTCCTTACATTTTGATTCACAGACAAGGCAAGCGTCCTCCACCTCTGGAGCAGTCTGGCTGCCAAGTCGCTCCTTCCCTCAGGCCATTCATCCCTGTCACCTGTGCTCGCCCTAGAACCTCGCCAGCGGAGCTCATCTTCTTTTAAAATCCCGAGTGGAACTGTGAGCAGTCCCCAGCATAGTGAGCGAAGAGGGGAAAATTAAAAATGGGAAGACAAGACGATCAGACGTGCAGATCAAGAAAGAATACAAGGGAGAGTGAAGCCCGAGGCCTGCCGGGAAAACGGGACATGCTATTTGAAAAGTGTCACAGGGTGAGAGGGTCTTTAGTTTGACTCCTTTCCTGTCTAGTATTTTACCCGCATCCGTTCAGCCACTAAACCTAAACCACTAAACCGGGCTTTCAGCCCGGGAAAGTCATCCTTGAAGAAGGCAGGGACCCGTTGGAGACAAAGGGACCAGGCTGTGATCACTCCAAGCCATCCTAGGCGACCTCACAGGAACGATCTTCTGGGCGTGGCCCACTGACCAGGTGTCATCGGAGCAGCAGTAGCGAGGACTAGGCAGTAAGGCCCGCGCCAACGAAGGACCAGATGCTCGTCGGGAGGGCTGTGAATCAGAAACCGCGCAGGACCCAGGACGCTCTTGCAGACTCAACAAGTGTCCACTGGAACTTGTTGAGTCTGCAAGAGTTCAGAAAGCCGCAAAGCCAAGCGCGTGAGGCTTTGAGCATAGTCTGTGCCCAGGGCAGGTAAAGCCCGGCCTCGCCAAGTACCAGGAACACTCCTTTAGGGGGCGGGCGTGCCGGGCGATTCCATTCGCAGTGATCCAGAAAAAGTCCGGATGCGCAGACGGATGCACGTGGGGACTGAGGGATAAGAAATTCTGTTAGTTCATTAGTTCATTCGTTAGTGCATTCATTCTTTACCTCATTTCTGGAGTTCGAAACACTAGCTGGGAACTGTGCCGCGTGCACTCTTCACCCCGATTCTCAGAAACAAAAATAAACAGCTCTGACAAATCAAAGGGAAGCTGAAATTGGCAGACCAGGATATTTCAGCTGCAGACGGGCGGCTGGTGGGGTGGCTCTGGCGCTCAGCGAAACAAACCTACTCTTGCGAACGCACACCAAGGCCAAGTCATCGTCGGAGTCTCCTCCCCACTACACTGCCCTGCCCTGCGCCGCCGGGAGAGACTCATGTATATTCCAGAGCCCCGAGCGGTCCAGCCTGGGGGGCATCAGAGGGGGCAGAGAAAACTTTCGGATTCTATCCAGGTGCACAGGTTGACCGCTAATGTCGTCACCGTGGCTAAGTCATTTAACCTCTCTGCGAATGGGTTTACACATAGAAAATGAGGCTAATGATGCGTCCTGTGCACTAGACTGGAGATGAAAATGCGTGAACCAACATTTGGCTGTGTGTATTAAGCGCTATGGTAAACTCGTTCTCTTGAGGCTCTGAAATGGCATTAGTGTCAGTCTTGTGTATCCATCCTCAGTCAAATATTTGGAGTCTCTAAGTCCACTCCCCCGGTCATTACTCAGTAGCTCCACGATTTGACGCTCAGTTTCCTTCTTTTACAGTGTTGACCACTGAAGATCCACTGGGCACAAGAGCTACAATAATTATTCATTTATTTTATAAACACTTAGGGGTTCCCTACTTGTGCCAAGTGGCCAACTTCGTAGCAGAGCCCGTCCCTGCACTAAAGGAGCTGAGCTTGCCTTCTGCCTTCAAAGGGAACGTTAATGTCCGGTTTCCATTTTGAAGACCATCTCTCATGGCATTCAGTTAAGGGCTTACTAAAACTCCCTAAATGCCATTTGTCCTCACATAATTTCAAACGGTGCACACACTTTCCCCTCCCAGGACCCCAGACACTTAATTAAGTTTCCCTCAAATCTTCAGTGTCAGAAAACTCTAGCTTCTCCCCCTTCCAACTCTTAAGAGTAACGCCCAGCCACACTTAATAACATGTAGTGAATGTCTGCTGTGTCCGCCAATTGCACGACTAAGTGCCAGGAACATCAAAAGGAAGATGTGCCAGTGGTCATGGAACAGAGTCAATGGGAGCACGGAGCCACCTCTAGCTGTCACCGGCAGGACAGCGCACCCAAACCTCCGGGCTACTTCTTTAAGGTTTTCCTGGGAACACTGTAGACAGCACCTCATTCAGGAGCCTCCATCTAAGGATTTAATTTCTTGGAGAGTAAAGATTCTCTTGCATTCTATTCCTTAAAAAAAAAAAAAAATCCCACTGCACAATCACTACAAGTGTCTCAATCAATACAGCATTGCATAAACGAATGGATGAAGAAATATAATAACATCTAAGCCTGTATGTCTGGTTGCATACCAGACATGTTCCCATTTCACATTTGTTTAAGCAATTATTCTCACAGCAACCATGAGGTAGGTAGCTTTGATTGTGTCCCATTATACAGATTGGGAAACTGAAGCAAAAATGTTCAATGAATTTCCCAAGGTCACAAGGTCAGTAACCAGTGATTGAATGAATTAATGGATTAATGAATGAACAAACGAATGACTGAATGCCTATAGGGCTAGCGTGGGTCCTCCTATGCCAGGTTGGGGTCAGAGACGCTCATTCAAGCCTTTTTCCATTCCTGGCCCGGGAGAGAGTAGAGGCTGGGCACCCTTACAGCAAACTCAGAGTGTACGTCAGATTATGCCTGCGCTGCTGTCTCCGCGGGCTCTGTCTCTGGTCTGTCCGGAGCCGTGGAATGCGCGAGGGAGGGGAGGCTGCGTATCTGTGGCGGCTCTGGCTTTGCCCGAGCGCAAGGAGAGAAAAGTATCCGACGTAGCAGCTGCTGGAAGAGGAGAGCCGGCTTCGCTCTTCGCGTCCTGCGCAGCAGACCAAGTGTCAGCGTTGACAAAAGAAAAGCACACCTGTGACGCTTCGTCCTGAGAGCAGGTATGGCCAGGTTCCTAGACACTATTAACAAAGTTAAACCTGCTACGAAAGCGGCACCGGCTGAAGGGTGGGGTGTCAGCCCCAGGAAGGGCCAGGCCTGCTGCACTCAAGGGACAGCCCACCAGAGCCATCGAGGAAAAAGGGAGACCAACAGAGAGAAACCCTCAGTTCTCAACCGCTATTGAGCCTCACACGGTTTTTCAAAAGCCAATGAGCTCCAATCTATCATCCGTTTGATCAGTTGTGCTCAAGACACTGAACCTTCAGCCCAGCCTGTTCTGACACTCTACAGGGGATCTCTTTGCCTCGTTTATTTCATCCCTAAAATGGGGGATTGGAAGAAGTCGCACCTGCACGGACATATTTGCTTTGTTTCTAAAGTGGCAGAGGCAGGGGTTGCGAGGGGTTGCGAAGAGAACAGAGGGCCAGCGGTTCTCTGAGCTCCTCGGTGCAAAGGGCCCAAGAGCATCAAGGGCTCCAGGGCCAGAGGACCCTACGTGGTCTAGGTAAGCCTGCGCTGCTTTGGAATCCGGGTGAGGGTATATCTTAGAAGGTGCACCCGGCCCTGTGTTAGTAACCTGGATTCCTCCCGGCTGGCTTTTATACCCTCATGCATGAGAAGAGGTCTCTGCAAAGGCATTCACTTGTCTTTGCCACGCAGGACAATCCCAGAACAACCTCCAAAATGGAGGCTGTGAGTGACGTGTATGCAAGAACACAATTAAATTGGGGTATATCTCCCATTGTTCAAACATGTGAGGTGAAAGCTTAAATATCTGCATGCACACAATGACCCTGGAGTATGCAACGCCCACATTGAGAGTCCAAAGGATGTGAATGCGATGGCGCCTGAGTTTAGGATCCCCTCACTCACTGCCATTGAGTCGGATACGACCCATAGTAACCCCTCCTTGGGTTTTAAAGCAGCGTCACTACGTCGTGCAAGCAAGGCCAAGCTCGGACTCCCTCTGCCTGTTGTTCATTCTTAAAGAAAAATGAAGGTCGCAGGCAGTGGAGGGGGATATCGGATTCGTACAGAGGGAAGAAAGTGCGTGGACCTCTGGCTTCTTTCTCCAATTCTTCCTCCAGAGCCCCCTATGCCCCCCTCCCGCCCCCGCGTATTTGCCAACACAGAGTCTGTTAGAGGTCTGCCTCCATTAGGGTGCTGGGCGGGGTCATATCCCGGAGCAGGTTAAAGCACAGATTGGTTAAAACCAGACAGACTAAAGCTCAAGTCTAAAACGCCCCCAGAAAAATCTCTGGTTGCAGACTATGCTGCCTGCCTCTCCTCCTGCCCACTACCGCATAAAGGTCCTCTCGGGACCCCAAAATTTACCCCCCGCAGCGGCGCCTGTACGCCCAGGAGATGGAACGGAACCCGAAAACACCTTCCAGATGCATTGGTTTCTGGTTCCTCCAAGGTTGGGTCAACCGGCAAGACCGGACCCGGAAGTCTGAGTGCTGGTACATATAGTCCACCTTTGGATTCCACCAACACCATACTCCAGACCCTGGGTTCGAGTACAGGCCACAAGAAAGATCCCAGAGAGACTAGGCTCCGTTTATAGTTCCCTCTGAGGAGTGGAGGGGGATTTGTGTCCACCTGAGTGGAGGCAACTTCTCCCACTAAGCACACACAAATCCTGGGTCTGTGTGGGTGTGTCTGTGTCGGGGTTGGAGGTGGGGTGATCTTGTTGGGAGTGCCCCAGCATCCTAGCTAGCATCCCTTGGAGGCAAGACCTCCTTCTTATGGGCCACAGGATGGGCAGGTTTGGCCTCTGGGTGAACAGGGGCAGTGGCAGCTACAGGCAACCTGCAATTCCCAACATTGAGGTCCCAGCCCACTCTTGGCTGAGGCAGACAAAACGGAGGGGAAATCGGCCCCCGCTTTCGGTGGTTTGGCCTGTGGAACGTGATACAAGGAAACTTTTCCACTGAGACTCCTGCCGCACCCACCCGCACAGGCAGTATGGGTTCTTCCCTTTGATTTGCAGTTTAGAAGAGAGTCGCGAACTTTATTGTGTAGTTCTACCCACTAAGTACTGAATGAGCCAAAGAACTGGCTCCTTGCCTCTCGTCTCTGTGTACACGTGTGTCTGTGTCTGTGTGCTATCTGTCTGGGTGTCTGGCAGAGGTTTATCTTGGGTATGGTAGGTATAGCGTGTGCCCTGGGCACGACTTGAGGGGGTGCCAATTAGCAGTTTCTACTCTTTATCTAGTTTCCAACTCCAGCTGTGAGAGATCATTCGGCAATTTTAAACTAATTGCCATAGGCACTATTTTCCCTAGATACGCCTCTGGTGCCTCAGTGTCTATGTGGGTGTGGGTGGTATACGAACACGATTATGGCGGGTGGGTGTGCGCGCGCTTTCTCCCAGTGGG
Organism: Orycteropus afer afer; assembly: GCF_000298275.1. NCBI lineage: Eukaryota > Metazoa > Chordata > Mammalia > Tubulidentata > Orycteropodidae > Orycteropus > Orycteropus afer. The sequence continues at coordinate 3,717,889 of NW_006921626.1, read as the reverse complement.
TATCGGTTTCTAGCTCTTGCATCTCCACTCTCTTGAGACGCGCTGTGGTCGCCATGGTTCTGCGTGCGGCGCGCGGGCCTTGCTCCGAGGACTCCAAGCCGAGATGATTCTTCGAGTCCAGGCAGAGTCTTGCTCTGGGTAGAATTATCACTGCTTTTAGGAAACCGCTACCCTATGGCGCAAGAGGCAGGAACCTCGGCTCTGTTCTGCATGCACCGAGCGCGCACAGGCCTCCTCTCGTCAGTTCTGCAGACCTCTGCTGGTATGGCTTTCGCAGACCTTCTGCGTTCGGCCTCCTGTTTATGAGAAATCTCGGTCTTAATTAAGTTCAAGACTTTCTGGCTTCCCCAGCCGCCTAGCGCCGAGTGCCGCCCGGTTGATTCCTGGACCCAGGACCAAGCAAGCATCCTGGGATTAGGGACGGCGCCGGGAATGCAGCTTTTCTTCTCCGCCAACCCTGCTTGCCCAGAGAGGCGCCTGCGTCCTGCAGCTGCTCCTCTTCCAAGTTAGCTTCAAACTTCTCCCGGGCTTTTGATACGCTGTATCTGATGGAATTATGGAGAAACTCCAACGCCCCGCTAGAGTTTCACCGAGTGAAATGGTCAGGCACCGAGGGGGGTGGGGTGGGAGAAGAAACCCTCAAGGAGCATCAGGCCCCCAAGTGTCCGTTACCCCGCTGAGTTCCCCTGCTCCACCTCACCCCCTACCCACGCGCGCCCTAGCCTGGAGGAGTCTAGCCCAGCCAAAACCCAACTTGACCAGAACCGAGATCATATAATTACAGTGACTGAGCGATTGTTTCCTTCAGATCCAATGTCCCTCCCTCCATAAAGGAGGAAGAAAGCAGCAGAGGTTGGGTGGGTGGGGAGTGTCGGAGGTTAGAGGCACCAGACATCTCCTCGGCCTCCCAGGTACCAGGATGACTGCGGTTGCCAGAAAGCGCCCACCCCTCTGGAGTCCTCCACCCTAGCTGGGGTTCTGGTTAACGCCAGACTGATTCAAGTACCTCGAAATTTGACGTTCTTGGGAAGTTCTGGTTCCAGATTTTCAATATTTGGGAAGTGGGAGGAAATTAATGTCAGTAATGATGGCAAAATTGGGGGAGGGTTATGGGGGAAAATCCCGCAGTTTGGGTAGTACAGCCTGCAGGGGGCGTAGGGATGTATCCTGCGGCAGGTAGGGGGAGGCTGTCATCTCAGTGAAGCACTTTAGAGGCAACCGCTGGCTCAAGTTCCCATCTAACTTTAGCTTAGGGTCCCTAGTGAAGCACTCTACCTTTCTTTTCCTCTTCCATCCTCCCTGGTGGCTTGCTCCCTTCTACCTCCCCACTGTTTGTGCACTTTCCTCCAGGTGTTCAATTTGGTTTCTGGGCTTGGGCAGTTGGGCACGCCACAATCGTTTTGCATTCCTTGGATGGACTCTAGTGCTTACGCAGGCATGTGGTTGTGCCTCACCAAAGGTTGAATCTCGGGCTTCCACTCTACCACCTGAGCCCAGGAAGTCCAGAACAGAGGCTCCCTGAACTCGCTTTCTGGGTGGAATTGGGGGCAAATTAAAGAGAGATCTGGGAGGCTTCTCACTGGGGCCTGGGCTCAATATCCCTGCAGGAGCACAGATTCTCTGCTGTGCTCTCATGAAGAACAGGCTCCAGGGCAGGAGAGTGGGTTTGTGTGAGGAGGCCTTGCCCTCCCCCTGAGCTTAACGGCAAACAGACTAGGGTGTTTAGGGCTTGTCAGGGACAAGGATTTGTTTTTAAATTTCCCAAAAGAGGTTTTCCCATTCATAGTTTCCAGGGAAGGGAAGCTGGGTAAGGATGGTAGGGCAAGTCTTGAAGAGAACTCTCACTCTTTCATCTTTTCAGAAAACTTGGAATGGCCAGTCCTAGTAGCAACAATGAAGTCAAAATATGTTTACTGTTTTCCAGCTGTGGTGGGATGGGGAAGCTGCCTCTCACTAAGTTTAAGAGAAGAAAGCTCAGTGTGCTCTGTTGCAGAGGAAGACTGAACAGGGGTGCAAGTTTCTAAACTCATCACTGGCCACATATGGGGCAGGAGGTCTAGGTTCTGGTTTGGGCTCGGCTTTGGTGTCACCTTGAGCAAATCCCTTCCCCACAGTGCATTGTTTTGACATCTTTAAGGTCAGGGCCTTGGCTGTCTCTAAGACCGGGGCTTCCAGTCCCAGCCACTGTGGAGCATTTGTCCCTTCCTCTGCGCCACTACATATCTGCTTCGTCCTGTATATGCTAACCCTTCCCCAAGCAAGAGGAGGATAGCGCTTGGAGAGAGCGTCTTAGCTCCATGCCCAGCCCTGATTGGCCACCCAGTAAATATGACTTTGGCTGAATAGACTATGCCTGGCACTTCCGCCTTGTCCACTTTAACTCAGCAAACTCTCAGCCGCGGAAAACGGGACGCACACACTCCTCGTGTCCAGACTCCAGGTGAGAAAGCCATTTTCGAGACCGGCCTAACATACTCTGTGGCCAGCTCAACTCCCAGATCACACTCAGGGGCGCGGAGCGTGCATTTGGTGGCAGGTGGCACTGGCTAGGAGACCTCTGCACTAAACGCAACCGCCAAACAACAAGGAGGTGCAGCAAGATGGCCCTGAATTTGCACCTTTTACTCACAAACTCCGGCAGCCCCGCCCTCTTCCCACTCCAGCTGCTGCATTCTCCAGTGCCCGGGTCCTTAAGGACTATGTCGCCCCAACAAGCCAAGCGGCCTTTACAAACCATAGTAAACGTTTTATTTACAAATTCGAGGCGTCCTCAGTGCGTGTCTTTGCGCCACGACCCCTGGTGGGGGAGGGGAGGAACGATTCAGTCAAACACTTCACAGTGTGAGCTGCTTGTTTCTAGGGAGAAGCGGTGCGGCCTGAGTTGGGGCCTTTGACTGGGTTACTGAGGCCCTCATCCGCTCTGTGCAGTGTGAGCTGCGACCAGTTAAGCAGCGGAGGGGCGATGGGTGAACATAAAGAAGGAAGCTCTGCCTCTGCGTCCCCAGCCCTGACCTGGCCACCGGCACAAAGTAGGCACAAGATCTGCGGACCCGCGGCTGTCCGCAGGACATGCGCCCCTCCGCTCTCACCCAGTCTATAGGCCGCCTAGCGGCGCTGAGGCCGGCTCAGGGCTTTGGGGAGCATTGCTGAGGGTGGGCTGAGGCGCGGAGGGCAGCTCCGAGAGGCTGCCGCTGCTGCCAAGGCTGCTGGCGCTACTCGCGCTGGTGCTGCTACTACTGAGGCTGCTGTTGAAACTAAAACTGCTGCCGCTGCCGCTGCTTCCGCCGCTGCTTGTGGTGACGAGGACGCCGGTGGCCGAGGCCTTGATAACGGTTGTTTGATGCAGAGATCGCTCAGCGCCCTCAGTTCGCTCGGTGTCGCTGGGGGCCATGTCCAGGGACTCGGAGTCGCTGCTCTCGCTCTCAGCCTCACCCTCCGAACGGCTGGGGCTCCTCTCGTCCTGCTCTCCGTCGAAAGCCGAGGTTCCACCTGATGGCTTTTCAGCTGCCTCTTTGTCCTTGTCTTTCTGGGCCTGGGCCTCCTTGGAATGCCGCCACTTCATCCGCCGGTTCTGGAACCACACCTTCACCTGCGCCGCACCGCGGGGAGAGATGAGGAGGTGAGAGGCAGGTTCGCTCCTGTCCACGAGCCGCTCCCTAACTCGGGAAAGCACAGCTAAGCGTCCCCAGCGCCCTGACCTAGGGTCAGGCACGAGCTGCCCAGGGGCCCAGAAGTAACTGAGAGGGACACCAAGAAAGCCAGAAATCCTTGCCTCCCGAACTCTCTACCGCCTTTGCTGAAAAGGTGGCTCCCAGACCTTGTGCCTGAAATGGCCTGTTTGGTATTGGCAAGGCAGATTCCTGAACCCCAACCCCAGCTAGGGAGATCCCTACTGTAAATCAGGTACTTCTTTACTTGAGTCAGGACTCCGCCCCAATCTAATGAAAGTGTGGACCTTTGCTCCTCCCTACCAAATGCACATATATCCAAGATTTTGCAGTTTCAAACATTTGGTAAATCACTGTTAAGAATTCCTGCTCTAAATTGGCCTACTACTGCTCTATTATCGTTACCGAAAGCAAGTCTCTAAAAAGCAATTCTTTCAAAGAACAAACCAAGGGAAGTAGTAAAGGAGAAATAATTCATCCCAGTGTGGTGGGGGCATCATTGGGCCTTCATTAAAAGAACATTTCCTTGGAATATTTTGGAGGGGCTAAGGACCCCATCCCTACCAGGATAAACTAATACTTCCAGGGGCTTAGAAAACACTGGAATTAAATATGTACGAAGTGGAGGAAGGGATGAGGCAGGGAATCTATATAAATATATATGATCCCCTAGGGGACGCAATGCGGTCACACAAGTTCCAGCTTCCCTTTTAAAAATAACATCCACAGCTGGTGGAAAACGGCTGGGCTCTTCTTCCCGTGCGTGTTGGGGAGGGGTGTTGTGTAATGGAGGATGGAAAGACATAGAGACAGAAGGCCCAGGCCCAGGGAGCTAAGAAAAAGCCACTGGTTTTGAGCTGCTGCTCTGCTCCGATGAGTTCTGCATAGGAGAGTAAGCCCAGAAAGAGAGAGGACCACTGCTCTGAGATATGAAATGACCACCACTCTTCTGCTTTGAAAGCTTTAAAAAAAAAACAAAAAACCCAGTTCTTGAATTTGAGAAAAAGGAAAAAAAAAATGAATTCAGGCAAAATAGATTTCCTATTGCCTTCAAACAAATAATAATAATCAAGTAAGCAGAGCCTGCTAAAATGCTCTTGAACATTCTAAGAAAATCTTTTATTATTATTTTTTTTCTTTCCTTTGTCTCCCTCATCTCCTTCCCCAACCGGAGTCTTTCTTCACAGCATACACTACTAGAAAATCATCGCACTCAGTGTGGCTGCTCCAATCTGGCTACTTTCCACACTGGGGCTAAGTAATTCCGTTTGAAATGATGTTTTCACTTCCTCACAACTAGGGATTTCACAATCTAGCAGTCAGAGAAGGAGGCACGGAGGGCAGGAGACAGAGACAGAGACAAAGGGAGAGAGAGAAAAGAACAATCTCTTGACTTTTTAAAAAAATCTCTTCCATAATAAACTGCCTCCTACGGTGAATTGCACTAGTTGAGTACATAATTATTATCTCCAGCGGCCTATTTGTTTTCTCAGCAGTTCTTTAGCCTGTTAGCCAAAATAAACAAGCAGTGCTTGTTGACATCTTTGGTAATGTGCTATCCTTTTCCCCCATCCTCCTTTCTCCTTCTGCCTCAAATGGTGAAGACCACAAAGCCTTGAAAATGCTAGACCTTGTGTTTCCACCACTAGAAGGAACTTTGTTGATGTGGGGGCCCCATGGAACTAGGCCGCACGCTGGCAGCCCGTGGAGGGTGCTCTGTGCTGGATTCCTAAACCGGCTTACCTGTGCATCAGTGAGGCCCAGCATTGCTGCCAGCTGCTTTCGATCCGGCTTGGTCACATACTTCTGGATCTCAAACCTTTTTTCCAGGCCTTTCCTCTGCAGGTTGGAGAAGACAGCGCGTGACCATGAGCGCTTCCTCTTGTAGGTCTGTGGCATGGTATCCTTGGTGAGCACGGCATAGGGGCCTGACCAAGTGGGCAAGCAGGAAAGGAGATATGAGGGCCTCATTAGTGCCCAGTCTGTGGATTACAAGCCTGCGGTTCACCAGGCTGAATGTGTGTGTGTGTATTAGTCTCAAAAAGCCTTCCACACACACCCAGAATGGCTTCAATACGAAGGAATTATACAGCTGTTAAGACCATAGTTGGAGGGCCCATTATACAGCTGTTAAGACCATAGTTGGAGGGCCCAAAGTGAGCATAGAGTGGAGAAACCTCCTGATAGCAAATTAATTCCAAGGGAAAAACATAATTCTAATGTGTGGCCATCAGACATGTGGAGATAATGTCCCTCAGGCCTGAATGATCTTGAGATGACATCCTCTGTTCTCGTATTGTGTGCGCACCTGCGTGTGTGATCCCGTGTGCCCACGCATTCAGACAACATTGTATCTCAGGGCAAAAGTGTTTGAGGTCATCTTAAAATATGTGTATAATAATAAGCAACATCTCTTGATCCTGCATTTTCAAACTTGCAGCTGAGGCACTCATCCCGCTAAAAGACCAAGGAAAGCCTCCCCAGCCCATTCCCTCACGCACATACTCAGTCTTGGCTTCTCCAGGAGCCCCCATTCCTTTTCCAGGGGACCCATTCCTAGCGTACATCAGCCCTCCAAGAAATCTTTCGGTTTCTCTATCCTGACCCTGTCTCCTCCGGCACCAACTCCGGGATTGCAACACTGAGCCCCGTGAGGCATCAGGTCTGTGATTTCTGTCTGTTAGTAGATCTAACTGATAGGCCATTGCTCTCTGGGGAGGGTTTCTGTACCTGGAAACGTATCCTGAAACTGATGCTGAACTGAATTTCTCGTGTTGGAGCTTAAGGGACTCAGGATGGCAGAAGCCTCGTTGATGGGATCTAGAGACGCGAAGAACTGGCCGGCGGAGGGCTGCAGGCCCGGGAGGTGCATCCCTGCAGGCCGCCCACCGGTTAGCAGGGATGTGAGATCTGGACAAGGAGGAAAAGGATCTCTGGTTACACTACGAGCAGATACACATTTTCTCGGCTGATTTGTTCCTACTCTGCCCCTCGCCCGCCTTTCGATTTCACTAGAGCAAAATCATGAGATCCTTGTCTAGGCGTCGAACTTCCTCTCTCCCGACAGTCGCCAAGGGGCGACGCACACAATGTTCCTGGGTTCAGGTCCACATCCACGCTTATAGAAAGGAAGGGATTTACAGAAAACAACCATAACAATGTCACTTTCAGGTGCCTTCTAAGAATTCCACTGTCCTATACCCGCCACCCCCAAAGAACTCCACTCTGCCCTCTCCTTGTCGGTGGTGATTAGAGCTTCGGTTTTAACCACAATCCTTAGGTAGAATTTTACTAGAAATCAGATGTACAAAATGTTCTCCCGGAAAGTTTTTCCTAACAAAAAATGTAGTTCTCTCTTTAGATAAGGCGGGAGAAAGATGAGGCAGCCTGCTTCCGTAAAGATTTACAGCCTTGAAAACCCTACGGGGCAATTCTACTCTGCCCCACAGGGTCGCTATGAGTCTGAATCAAGTTGACGGCAATGGGTTAGCTATGTAACTAAAAAGACAGGTGATAGTCATGTTAGCAAATATTTACACCAACCATTTTTATGAATACTTGTTATGTGATGAATGTTTTTAAAGCCTTCCTAGACATAATTTAAATTGTGTTCCTACAATTCTTCTCCTTTTCCCCATTTACTCATTGTTCTTTAATTATAAAAACACAGGCATTTCAAACCGAATGGGGTCTAGGAAATGAGTCAGAGCCGTGGTCAGAGAGGCCTGCAGCCTCCCATCCGAGACCTACCTCTTAACGTGTTGCCTTCCTTGACTTTTGGGTCAAATTCTGCAGATAAAATGCGGTCAATTCCAAATTTGAGGTCCTTGCTGGAGGGCGCCGGGGCCGAGCCGCTGGGGTGGGGGTTCGGGACCATGCGCACCCCCGAGGCCTGGGGCTGCAGGGCGCTGGCCCGGGCTGGAGGAGGAGGCTGTTGCTGCTGCGACTGTTGCTGCTGCGACTGTTGCTGCTGCGGGTGATGGGGGTGGTAAGCGGCTGAAAGCGGAGACAGACGCTGCGGGAAGCCAGCCGGGAGTTCCGAGGGCGCCACTACAGGGGTGGGTCGAAGCGGGGACCTGGTGGCAGCTTGGAAAGAGACGTGCGGGTGAACCAAGCCCAAGTGTGCGGTGAGAGCGGCGGCCGAGGCCCCTGCCAGGCCCTCTGGGGCCGCCCCTGGTTCCCCAACGCCGGCTTGCAGGATGTCTGCGATGCAGAAGGAGGGCTTCTTGACCGCAGTGGGGTCCAGGGGGAAGGAGCAGCCGCCCGGGCCGGCCGAGGAGCAATAAGTGGCCGACCAGAGGCTAAAGTTGGAAGCGTAGAAAGGGGCCAGCCCGGTGGCAAACATCCTCGCGGGGCGCGCCGCGCGGCCGCCGCTGCCTGCCCGGGCCGGGCGAGTGGGTGCTCGGGGAGGAGCGTGCAGAGCCGCGGAGGAGGGGGCGGCCCAACAGAGGACGATCCGCTTTCGCTTCTCCGCCGGGACTGAAGAGAGGCCGGGGAGCCCTAGCGCCGCCGAGATCGCAGGCGAGGGCCTGTCCCGGCTGATCACTGCCTCGGCCGCTGGCCTAACTTTTAAAGCAGCGCGGCGTTCACTCTCCCAGCCCGCGGGAGGCAAGTGAAGGGCGCTGGAGCCTCCGTGCTCACAGGCAGACAGGCGGACAGGCGGGCGGGGGCCGCGCTCTGCACACCGGGAGAAACCGGAGAGACAGGGCTGGGCCCCGAGAGAAAAACCCAAACAACTAAGTCCTGAGAGCTAAATTTAAAACAACAACAATAATAATCCGTTAGTTAGAAAAAAAAAAAAGGAATAATAATAATAATAAAGGGGGAAAAACAAAAACAAAAACAAAAAAAACTCCTCTCTAAAAACTCCCAAAGTTTTGGCAGAAGCTTTGGAGTCAGACTCAGGGTAGGACCTCGATCCGCGTGCTCATTGGCCAGTCCTGTGACCAATGGGAGCCAGGAATGGAAAGGATTTGGTAAAGAGGAGGCGTGGCCCTCCCTCTCGGTCACGCCCCAGCCACGCCAAAGTGTTTGTTTCGGTGGTGTGGGCTGAGCTCGGTCCTGCCAGTCTTTCTCTGCTGCGTGGGCTCCGGGCCCAGGCTCCAGGTCCCTTGGACTCAGCTTTACAGTCTGCAGCTTCGAGGTCACTGAGCACTCCTGAAGCACTTCCAGGAGAACAGAACTGCTACTCCGGCACTTTATCACGAGTGCAAAGCTCTCCTCCGAGCGGAGAGCTGAGCGTGCTGGCGGCCCCTTGGATTCTCTGTTCTTTACATCGCTTCCTCCCGATTCCCCTTTATCCTTCGATTATCCCAAGAGTTAGTGTCTTATGCAAAGCCCCCATCTATCCCGGGGACCCAGTCCCCACGCTGTCCAGTCCAAAGCTCTCAGGCCGGGTCGCTGCGACCCCAAGGCACCGCCAAACTCAACAAAGCGTCCGTCTCACTGCCTCCCGAAAGATCCTAGAGGAATCGAGGAAGAGGAGGAACAGCGGCAGGTTTAAAATTAGCTTTATTCCGAGGTGTGACACACAGTGACAACTTGCATGAGTGACTTTTCAAACAAAATAAGATGAATGGCCCTAACATCTCCCTTAGAGCAGCCAAACCTTTCCCCATAGCTTCAGAGAGAACAGAAGAGCGTTGCCATCCGATACCCGCGAAATCAGCACGCGGCGTCAGCTCCCTGCTGCACCTTGCAGGAAATGCCACCCTCCCTTCTCTTCCATGTCCTGGGTAACGTGAGGTTCGTTGTTTTTGCAAGTGCCCACAGAGCAGATTTCCTTGGGGTTAAAAAGTGCTTTCAATTCAGTGGTAGTTTCGTTGAGAACCTCTTGTACCTGTTTTTAGGAGTTTAAGCGGCGCACATTGCCTTCCATTCACGCTTTGGGTCCTTAGAGCTTAGGGTGTAGTGGGGGGTTTTCTGCAACATCAACATCTCTATTTTAAGAATTCGTTCTCTTTTAAATTATAGTCAGAATGGATTTCCCCACCCTGCTCCCAGAGAAACCACAGGCCACCCAGATGAGCTGTTCTTGCACATTTTCAGGAAGAAAATAAAATAATAATAACGAAACCACGAAATCTTTTGTTTTCGATTGTCCTAATAAGCATCTCCTCAGAGAGTTTCTGTGACTTCTTTTCCCCTTCAGCAACAGAACTTGCCATGCCTATCTCAAGTTCAAGACTTTGGCTAAGTAAATTAATTCCTAGTGGTTTCCAGCCTCTTGTTGAAGACACTGTTTTTTGTTTTTTTTTTTTGTTTTTTTTTTTTTAAAGCCTCCCTTCCCCTCCCAGCCCTGGTAACTTTCAAAGAATGTTTCTTTTTGTCTGTGCATAACTTTTTCTATCTACAGTAGTGGTCTCATACAATATTTGTCTTTTGTGATTGACTAATTTCACTCAGGTTTATCCATGTTATGAGGTGTTTCACAAATTCATCCTTATTCTTTAATGTTTCATAGCTGTTATTTTAAGCTTTTGACTTTCTCCTGGAAACAACCAATCATTAATCAATCACTTTCCATCAGCCTACACTCAGAACCAACTCCTTCTCTCCCTCCCTTCCTTCTGTCCCCCCACACAAGCCCTCTCCTCCTCCCCCTTCTCTTTTACAAAAGGGATTTCTTGTCCTGCTGTGCTCAGCTAAGAAAGAGAGCAGCAATTTCCCTTCAAGTGGAGGAGTCTGGCCTGCTAAGTCTCCTGGGGCTAAATAGTCAAGAAGACTAGCCCTTCAGTGTCTAGCCAGCGGCAAAGGTGTGACAAGTCACTTCTGAGGCAAAGAAATCACCCACCCGTGTAGACCTGCCTTCTTGAAAGGCTGGAATGGAGGCGGCAGGCGCAAAGACAGAGGGTTCTGGAGAGCCTTCTGAGGAAGGGCCACACAGGAAGCGGCCTACCTGTAACTCCACAGTCCCCAGGGTAAGTCATCAGCGCCAGTATGTGCAGGGGCAGCCAGGAGTCCCTTCCCCTCTGTTTTCTAGTATCACTTCCAATTTGGTTGTAGTTCCAATTTGACTACAAACACTCAGCCCAAGCCCCATCGATCTCACGGTTCTGGAAGAGACTTCCGGCTCTGAAAGAGAATCATCTAGGCCGCACCTCAGGCAGTTTCCTGCACCTTTGGCCATCCTTCCCCAAAGAAATAAGACTGCCCCACCTCCCCTCACCCGGTTCCAAAGTTTGGAAGCCAGAGAGGAAGGGGGCGAGGGAGGCGTACAACGGGGAATGCTGGCCCTCAGAATCCCCAGTGGGGACTGTGACCTGTTTTTACCGCTCTAGGGCCACCCTGGGGCACACTTTGAGGCCACCAGCGCAGAGCCGACCCGGGGAAACAGAGGCCTGGAGGGCGGTTTTCCATCCGAATTGTCACCCAGCCTCGCGACACTTTGCTAGGCCTCTGCAAAGCAGTTTGATTGATTGCAAGTGGTAACTTCGTCCACTCGCCAACACCCCCTCCCCCCCGCCCAGCCTCCTGCGCCCCTTTGTTCTCCAAGACCCTCGGCTTCCTTGCAACAGTGTCAGCACGATCCCGGCCCACTTGGGCTCCTTGAGGGAAACGTGAAAAAGGCAGCCTTTGGAGACACCACCACCACCACCACCACACACGCACACGACACACACACACCTGCCCTAGACCCAGGCCTTGCCTCTGCCACTCTCTCTCTATTCTGAGCACCTCCTGTCCCCCGCAGACTCCCCTCCTTCTCACCCCACCCCTCAGAACCAAGAAGGCAGCAGGAAACCCTGGGCTCGCCGGAGTTCAGGTCATCTCCTGTTTTTTGATGGGCTCAAACTCGGGCTAAATGAGCGGATGTGCCTGCGAGATTGGTCTCAAAATAGAAGCGGCCTTCGTATTTTAGGACACTGCAGAAATCCTTATTTCTTCCGGAGAAAAACTCTATAATGACTCCTAGCACTTCCCCTTTCAATATTTGTGCAACTTTATCTCCACCGACAAGTTGCTCGGGTGACGCAAATCCGCCCTTGTGTATTACAACTACCAAAATAAATGCACGGAAATCAATTCCCTTCTAGCAATGAAAATATAAATATACAGCTGCGACTTTCCCCTTTAATCTTTGCTTTCGGAGTGGCTCCGAGCTGTGGAGAAATGAATTGGCTGAGAGGTACTGGGATGGGCTCAGAGACCCGGTGGGCAGAAGCAAGGGCTCCCTGGCCTGGTAAAACATGAGGTTTGAGGCTCCAGCAGGAGAGAAGCCCTGACTAAACTAAATTAACTTGAGCTTGGGCTACATAGCCCAGATCCTAAATAAGGCTGGGTTGTCTTCTGAGGAAATGCAATAGAAAAGGTGATTACAGTTGGCAATAGAAATAGTTGTTTACGCTGAGAAGCTAAACAGCAATTGCTTTTTGGTTTTGTTTGTTTTGTGGAAGGTGTCTCATTGGCAGTGGCAAAAAATAGTTACACACTGGCTACTAACTGAAAGGTTGGCAGTTCAAATTTACTCAGAGGCTGCTCTGAAAGATCACAGCCATTGGAAACCCTGTAGGGCACAGTTCTATTTTGACATGCAGGGTGACCTTTAGTCAAAGTTGAATTGATGACAACTGGTTTTTGATTTTCTGATCAATTCTGATGACTGCCCTTTAGCTTTTGCTGGGTATGCACAGCCAAAGAGCATCTCACTGCACTGGGAATGGACAATTCTAGAGAAGGTGTTACAATCTGACAATAAGTTTATGGGGCTTTAGGATGGAAAGAAAGAGCCTGAATCAGGGGTTTATGTAGTGACCAAGGCTAAAGGTAGGCCACCCTCTGTTTCTCCCTATCTCCAGAGGCTCCATACTTAAATTCCCAATGCAAATGCTTGTCTTCTATCCCAGGGTAGTGATCCACATTGGTACAAGACATAAAAGCTCAAGGAGAATGCATGCTGGAGTTAACTTATTATAGAAACATGTCTGCAAGAGCATTATCTTGTCAAATCTGCTATCTGCTTTTGCTTTTTTCTTGTAGATTTTGGCAAAAATAAAGTGGAAGGCAATTGCTTTGTGGATTTGGAAACTCCCCCCTTATTTTTAAAATTGCTTTCAAACATGATACCTATTGCTTTCAAAGAAAGAGACTGAAGTTATTAAATATTCATAGTCAGAAAAAGGATACGCAGCTTACCTAGAGGTCTGAGGATCTGAGAGATTTGCAGCAATGTAGGTATCTATGCACATGCTGCCTGTCATTCTGCCTCTTCAGATTAATGTATCCCTGGACTCAGCACTCACATTTACGATGGGTGCAGGATTTTGTTCCTATAGGTGCTAGGCACTAGAGTTTAGTAGTTTAGTGCACTGGGGACCTACACACACACACACACACACACACACTCACATCCCTTGGATTATTCTACTGTAGATCTCAACTCTTTTTTTTCTATAGACATCAAAATTATTCCAAAACAAAATATGAGTTCGGACGTTGAAGAAAATTAGACTTTGATATGGAAGTGGGAAAGGAGAATAACATGATAGGATCAGAAGGGTTCACAGCCATTTGATTTATTCCTTTTCCTTTCCCCACACCCCAGGTGTGGCAGACCTGCAGGTGGCCAGCCCTCTATGTGGCTATGGCCCTGCCCTTGAACTCGCACCTGAAGGTTTGGCTACAGAGCCTCAGACAGCCCTTTGGAGTTTGATTCCATTTGTTCTCTGCTTTCACAGAGTTTCTTACATATTTCCTTTCTCCCATTACTAGAATGTATCCCTCCACACACATGAATCACTTACTTCTGTCTTTCTCTCTTACACACACACAGACACTCATTGGGTATCTTAGAGATCTGGAGAATGGCAGGGCAGGTAGTTTGGGGTTTGCATCTGTTGGAAAGAGCTATTTCTCTTTCTCAAAGAACTGTTTCTCTTTCTCTTCAAGTTATCTCCACATCTAGCCAAGAAAGTTCTCAGATCTCATAAAACGTATGGCAGAACCATTTCAGCATGGCACACATAGACACATATATATTTGCAATGAAATCATGTTCCCATAAGAGGAAAATATGAGAGACCACCTGTAGCATGTGAGACATTAAGCACTGTGTTCAACAAGCTTCTGTTTGGTAGCTGTAAAAGGTGTACCCACTTTCAATATATTAATAATTTGCCTTGAACAAACTGAATTTGTTGCCTAAATAATTGACTCTTAATGACTGGCTTTTTGTCTTTAGTGCATGAGTTGATTGTTAAAATAGAAAAAGGATTTTGTTTCATCAACACGATTTTCATTTTGATGAAAATCATATATTCAAAAAACAACCCTGATGTTGAGAAAGAGAGAGAAAAGTCACCTGAAAGAGATATGTCTTTCCTTTGAGACATGTTTCTCAAAATTAGAACACAGATCTGAAGTCCTAAGAGGGACCGAGGGAGAGAGTGCCAGAGGAAGGGACCCTCTGAAGGATCCTGAAGCCAATGGGAGGGACTTTGGGATAAAGCCAAAGGGTTCTCCTCATCTCAGCACCCCCAACCTGCCCACTTACATGACATCAGAATTGGGACAGCCCTGGACTTAATGGCAGAATCCCATGAGCCGTGTCCCAGCCCAACAGCCCTCAGCATCTCTTCTAACCCTTGATGAACCAGCTGATTACAGAAAGTTAGTTCTCTGGTGACACCTGCTGGAACATCTCTCCATTGTTTTCTGGCAGCGCCGGTCCAGTGCAGCAACCTTGATGGGAAGAAATGGATTCATTGTGAAAATACTAAACTCACTGTCCTCAAGTCGGAGCTGACTCATAGCAACCCCTCCTTGGGTTTCTGAGGCAATATCACTACGGAAGTAGATTGTCCAATGTTCCTTCTGAGGAGTGGCTGGTGGGTTTGAACCACCAGACTTCTGGTCAGCAGTCACATGCCTTAGGCACTACACTACCAAAGCTCCTCTTTGTGAAAATAAGGGTTTCTAAAATTGGCTTTGACCAGCAGCTGCTTCCTCTGCCAACAATATGGAAAGATCTTGCATTACATGTTTGAAATCACCAGACAGGATGATGGGAGCAGTCATCCTTCAATAATCATACCTTACATTTTACAGTTCTCAAGGGCAGTTCACATTTATTATCCCCCCCCCCCTTTTTATTTAAATAACCAACTGTAAGGACACAGAGGAGGTATGATTATCCTTATTTAAGTTGAGGAAGTTGATCCTCAGAGAAGTTAAGTGACTTGCCCAAGGTCACATAATTAGGAAATGGTGTTGCAGGGAGCAGATACTAGGTTTTCTGACTCATCAATTAGTGTTATACAACTTGGCCAATTTCTTCAAGAGAAAAAGTTTATTCAGAGAGAAAACTCTCTACACTCAGTTGAAATAGGCATTGGTTTCAAATGAACTGGTTGAAGAGAGCTGTGTCTAACCCAGAGAGTGTAACACCAACACTATTAAACAAGGGCAGTTTGCAAACACGTGGCTGATTTGCCACTAGAAGTTTTGGGAAGACCAAATAGCTCTTATTGTATCTGCTATTCTATTCTAATCCTAGAGGATTTCTTCTCTGGAGATAAGGCATTCTACTATGGATTAGTGTATCTGACTGTTATCATTGCTCAAATAACCAAAGGCAAAAAGCTGTGTGACAGAGAGAAGATAGAAGGAGGTCGTGAGCATGAGGCATAACCAAGGGGTAGACTTTTGTGAAGCACACAGGAAGCAGTGCTTGAGTCTTGGAGCCTAGGATCCCTGCAATGCATGTAAGAGGGAGATTGGAGCTTGGCACTACAGAATTTCCCTAAGGTAGGTTCTGTCTGTGTTCACAAATAGTCTCAATGATGTGAAGGAAGCAAAGATGGATGCCAACAAAGCTGTTTTGCATGCAACAATATTCCCAAGTTTTCCTAATAGTCAAAAATTCTGAGTGTAACCTTGGAGAACAAAGGTGGTGCTAGTGAGTGTTGGTTTCTTTCCTTTACTCATATCTTTACCAATCAATGGGTCACCAAACCCTGGAGATCTGCCACCCATTTTCTCCCCAGCACCAGATAGCTTTGTACTATTTCAAAGCTCTATAGAAGTACAGAAGAGTAATCTTACACTTTTGAAGCTCATACTTTTGTACCAGGGTGCTTGTGACTATTTTATCTGAGTCTTAGGTATCAAATATGTTACAGTATTATAAATATGTTACAGTACTAGTATAAATATGTTATAATACTTAGGTATCATAAATATGTTACAGTACTAGTCTTCATGGATCTTGAAAGAGAAACCAGAGTCACAAACGAGTAGAAAGGCAGGCCTAGGGTCACAAAAGACTTCAATGGGGCCAGGATCATCATGCCAACCAGTCCCCAGATCCTGAGCTGCACAGCAAGTTTACTGAAATTTTGTTCTCAAAACAAGAAATGGGGGTGACTTAAACTAAACCAGTGGTAGTGGGTATGCATGGAAATGAGAGGAAGAATTTGAGAGGTTTAGGACAGGGTATTTGGTGACTTCATCTTTAGACAATCCTTGCTAGAAAACAGTTTGTTCTGGAACATGGATATAACCATATTCAATCAGCAAATCCAAGGAGCTCTGCTGGTGCGGTGGTTAAAGCATTTAGCTGTTAACCAAAAGGTTGGCAGTTTGAACTTCTTTCTCTCTGTGGGAGAAAGATGAGGCAATCTGCTTTCATAAAGGTTTGTAGCCTTTATGGAGCAGTTCTGTTCTGTCCTATAGGGTCTCCATGAGCCATAATCGACTTGATGGGAGTGATCTTGCTTTAGTCTGATGGGCAAATTTGTAAATGGAGCATCTGATGATAATATAACATGCAACTTTACGGTTTTCTTTTCTTTGTCTCTCTAAGACTATGGTTCTAAGTCTCCAGGCCCAGTGACTCACCCTCTCTGGGTTTTTGGTATTGGCTAAGAACTTTTCGTAACTTTGCCTGCTATATGCTCTATTGTACTAATGGATTTATTTGGAGCTTATGTAAATACATATGTAGAAATCTTCTCTCCCAAACCTGTATATATTCATGGGTGTAGTCCCATTCTCCTCCCCATATTTGTTCAGCTTACATGTCTATCTATGCATCCACTCTCAGATTATTGATTATTGTTATTACTGTTGTTGCAGGATTGTGTATGAATTAGTATTTACCTCTGTTGCCTTTACCTCTTGTACTCCTCCCAGTGTCTTCTTTTCTTTGATCATTTTGTGCTGACCTCCTTCTTATTGTATATTGCTTTTCCCTTCACCCAAGTTAATATGTATCTACCCTCTAGCTGTGGTTTACCCTCCTTTCCTGCCCACGTCTGGTAACTATCAAATACTATTTCTTTTTGTGTGAAAACCTTTTCTTGACATATTATAATAGAAGTCTCATACAATATTTGTCCTTTTATGATTGACGAGCTCTGGTAGCATAGTGCCTAAGGCACTTGACTGCTCACCAGAAGGCTGGCAGTTCAAACCCACCAGCCACTCCTCGGAAGGAAGGTTGGGCAATCCTACTTCCGTAGTGATACTGCCTCGGAAACCCAAGGAGGGGTTGCTATGAGTTGGTGCAGACTCGACGGCAAACAACAACAACAACAACAACAACAACAATTTCACTCAGCACAATGTCCTTGAGATTCATCCATATTATGAAGAGTTTCACAGATTCATCGTTATTCTTTAATGAAGCAGCGCAGTTCAGTACGTGTACATGCCAGTTTGTTTATACTTTATCCATTGATGAGCATTTAAGTTGTTACCATCTTTTTGCTATTGTGAATAATGCTATGATGGACATGGGTGTGGATCTATCCGTTCGTGTCACAGCTCTTATCTCTCTGCAATATATACTTAGTAGATTTCTAAACTTCTATTTCCAGTTTCTTAAGGATGTGCCATACTGTTTTCCACAGTAGTTGTACCACTTTATAATCCCACCAGCAGTGTGTGGGGGTTCTAGTGTCTCCACCCCCTTGCAGAATTTGTTGTTTTCTATTTTTTGAACTTTACTGTTAATGTTGGAATAAGATGATATCTCATTTTTGTTTTGATTTGCATCTTTCTAACAGCTAATGATTACAAGCATTTCTTCATATGTTTGTTTGCTGCCTGAATATCTTCTTTGTTCATATCCTTTGCCTGTTTTTTTAAATACATTTTATTGAAATATGATTTATGTACAGTGAAATATACAAGACTAAAGTGACATGGATCAATGCTTTTTTTTTTTTTTTTGCAGTGTTCCCTCCTGTCCCCTCTCAACCCTGGTAACCAACAAAGAAAGTTTCCTTCCATGTATAAACCTTTCTTTGATTTTTTACAATAATGAACTAATACTGTATTTGTCCTTTTGTGATTGACTTATTTCACTCAGCATAATGTCCTCCAAGTTCATCCATGTTATGTGGTGTTTTGCAGATTCTACATTATTCTTTAGTCTTGCATAGTATTCCATTGTGTGTATGTACCACAGTTTGCTTATCTATTCTTCTGTTGATGGACACCTAGGTTGTTTCCATCTTTTGGCTATTGTAAATAGTGCTGTGATGAACATGGGTGTGCATATGTCTGTTCATGTCATGGCTCTTATTTCTCTATAATATATACTTACTAGTGGGATTGTGGGATCATATAAACCAAAAAAAACCAAACTCACTGCCATTGAGTTGAATCCGATTCATAGTGACCCCTCCCTGGGTTTCTGAGGTGGTATCACTATGAAAGTAGGTTGCCCAAACCTCATATGATATTTCTATTTCCAGCTTCTTAAGGACGTGCCATAATGTTTTCCACAGTAGTTGTACCACTTTATAGTCCCACCAGAAGTATATGAGGGTTCCATTGTCTCTACTCCCTCGCCACCATTTGTTGTTTTCCATTTTTTTGAACTTTGCTATTAATGCTGGGATAAGATGATATCACATTTTTGTTTTGAGTTTCATCTTTTCAATGGCTAATGATTGTGAGCATTTCTTCTTATGTTTGTTAGCTGCCTGAATATCTTCTTTGGTGAAGTATCTCTTCATATCTTCCGCCTATTTTTTAAATTGATGTTTTTGTCTTTTTGTTGTTGAAGTGTGGAAGTTCTCTAAAAATTTAGAGATTAGTCCATTGTGCAATATATCATTGCACAAAATATTTCCTGGTCTCTGAATTCCCTTTTACTCTTTTGGTGAAGTCTTTTGATGCATATAATGTTTAATTTTTAGGAGGCACCAGTTGTCTAATTTGTCTTCTGCTAGTTTGTTTGGGTGTTTTTAGTTACATTTGATAATGTATTTATGCCATGTGTTAGGGCCCTTAGGTTTACCCCTATTTTTTTCTTAGATGATCTTTATGGTTTTAGTTTTAAATTTAGGTCTTTGATCCACTTCGAGTTAGTTTTTGTATATGGAGTGAGATATGGGTCCTATTTCATTTGTCTGCAAATTGATACCCAGTTTTGCCAGCATCATTTGTTAAAGATACTATCTCTTCCCCATTTAATGAATTTAGTCCCTTTGTCAAAGATCAGCTGTCCATAGGTGGATGGATTTACTTTTGAGTTCTCATTTCTATTCCATTGGTCTATGTGTCGGTCATTGTACCAATACCAGGCTGTTTTGAATACTGTGGCTGTGTAGTAAGTTTTATGATGGGAGAGTGTGAGGCTTCCTACTTTGTTATTATTCTTTAGTAGTACTTTGCTTATCCAGGGTCTCTTTCCTTTCCAAATAAAATTAGTGATTAGTTTTTCTATTTCTTTAAAGAATAATGATGAAATCTGAACTAGGATTGCATAATGTCTTCAGATCACTTTGGGTACTGTGTTAGATTGGGTTCTCTAGAGAAACACAAAAACCAGCAAGATATATATATATATATATATATATATAGAGAGAGAGAGAGAGAGAGAGAGAGAGAGAGAGAGAGAGAGAGAGAACGAAATCTATCTTAGGAAAATGGCTCACAAACATATAGAAGCCGGCAAGTCCAAAGTCCCTGGAAGAAACGTCGGGCTGGAGGCAGCCTTAGCTTCTGCAAGCACAGGGGGCCAAGAAATTCAAGGCTGGCAGGCAGTACACTGGTTGTTGACTCCAACGAAAGATGAAACCAAGATCTCCAGGCTGAGCAGTGGGCTGCTCACTCATGGAAGGTTGTAGTCAGCACACCAGGGTCCCAATCCACCAAAGTATGTCTCTCTTCCCAGGATGTCCCTGGACATCCTGGAAGCAGGCCACACCCCTAGGGAAACTCCCCTTGGGCAGATTGGCCACTCGGAACACAGTCATCCGATCCCATCATGGAAACAACCACACAGAACTGGGGTCCAGCTAAGTTGACACACAGCTCCAACTATCACAGGTACTATTGACATTTTCATGATGTTAAGTCTTCCTATCCATGGTCATGGTATATTCTTCATTTATATAGGTCTCTTTTGTTTTCCTTTAGTAGTGTTTTATAGTTTTCTTTGTATAGGTCTTTTGTGTCTCTAGTTATTCCTCTGTACTTCATCTTTTGGATGGTTATTACAAATGCTAGGTTTTCCTGACTTCCTTTTCAGCTTCCTTTTCAGAGTTCTCTTCATTAGTGTAAAGAAATCTGACTGATTTTTTGTATGTTGATTATCATTTTTTTTTATTCTTGGAGGGATATTGCCATCATTGGAGGATGATATCGAAATGTCAGTGATGCTTCAACATGATTAGTTGTCTTTGAGTTTACACTTTTGAGCTCAGGCCTAATTGCGTTGTTTGTTTGTCTGTTTTCAATGCAGTCTAATTAGGCACACATAAAAGAGCTATCAGGTTCAAAACAGAAATATTTACAAAAACACAAATTTGGCAAATTGAGATGGTCAATCCTCTTGCCAGACTTTAGCAAGGTTGAGGACCTTGATTTGTAGAATCTGTACATGATTTGTAATGCCCTCGATTTGTAGAAAATAAAATACTTGATAAGAATACATTTAACTCCATGGAATTTTTCAGAAAATAATTACAGAATAGTCCTTCTCTTCTATCCCTTAATGGCCTCACTTGACTGTTTGCTCATTATGTTTTTCAGAATTGATAAAAAGAAGACATTTTGTTTCCAGGACACTAACATTTAGAATGAGAACTATTATTACTAAATGATGACTTCTCATCTTTGCTAGGAAACCAGGTGAGCAGAGACTAACAGTCATCTGAAAAATTCAGCTCTTACATGCAGGTGACTATACATGTATGGAATATAGTGAATGACTGATAATTAGTCATGTAATTCAGGCCTAAATGCTCAGAAAAAATTTATTTGGTATTATTAATTCACGTCAAGGATTGGCTAACTTCTCTGTGTATTTACATACCCAAATATATAACATGTCACCAAATTTCCAACTTTTGTGTTTCATTTGTACCTGGACCTCAACATATTCCAAATTGAACACATCACTGATCTCTCAAATCTGTTTCTCCCCCAGGGTTCTTGGAAAAGTCACTATAGCTTCAGTTTTTTCCAAGCCAAAATCTCATAGTTATTTTGAACTCTTTTTTTCTCTCATTTCTTACATCTAATCAACCTTTCAATTCACAAATATCTTGAAAACCATTCCACTTCTTTACTCACTGCCGCCAGCTCAGTCCAGGCTACATCCCTTGAATGGTTCTCTTGAACCAATATATCAACCTCCTAGCTTGCTCCCTGCAGCCACTCTTGTTTCTTTCCAATCTCTTCCAGGTTCTACAACCTAAGGGATCATTTTATAAAAAAAGAAAAACATTTTACTATATTAGGTGAAAGTTTACACAGAAAACGAAGTTGCCATTTTACAACTTCTACACAGATTATTCAGTGATATTGGTTACATTTTTCATATGTATCACCATTCTCATTGATTACATTCTGGTTGTACCATTTCCAGTTTTCTAGTTTTCTTGCCCCTTACCTTCTCATTTTTGTTTTAGAGTAATTCTTGACCATTTGGTCTCATATAGATAATATTTTAAAGGAGCTGATTACTCATGGGTGATATTTTTTATTTTATGACCCAATCTGTTATTTAGCTAAAAGGTGCTATAGTTCTACAGTGGCTTTCGACTGCTTTTGGGATAAATTCCTAAGCCTTCTACAATGTTTTGCACAATTAGCCCTCTGTCCACCTGTCCTGCCCCATCTGGTTCTACTGTCTTCACTGCACCAGAGCTAAGTTGACCTTTTCTAGATTCCATGAAGACACATGGCCTCTCTGGCTGTCCAACCTTTGCAGTCACTGTTTCTGAACCCTGGAACCCCTTCCCTTCCCACACTCCTTTTGCTTAGTCAACATCCATTTGTCTTTCACCTGTCAGTTTAAATGACAATGAAGTGTCCTTTGATTCTCCAGCTAAGTTAGATCCTCCTCTTTGTTCCCTTCTGTAGTACAAAATATTTCTCTGAAGTAGTCCACAGCATTTGTAATTATTTGTTTACTATCTGCCTTCTGTCTTTTCCCAACAAACTCTAAACTCTATGAGGATAGGGGCTGTACTTCTCCTGTTCCTTTCAGTATCCTTTGATTCTAGCAAAGTGCCAGGTACTCATTAGGTACTCAAGAAACATGAGAAACATTCAGCTCAAAGGTTGAAGTAATCAATTGATTCATTGTTTTCTTATCTAGGTTGATTAATTTAAAACTCTCCCACCTACTAACACCCATATAATCTGTCTTTTCTATGCCCTTGTCATTGATATGAACCAAAACAATAGAGAGAAGAGTCCAGATAGGGTTAGGGTTGGGGGCTATGCTTTCTCTACTCCTTTTGCTTATAAGTTGACAATTCCTTTACTTTTTTACCACTAATGGGGGCTGTATTTTTTAGTGGGCAAGGGATTACGGGAAGGAAGGGTGTTCCAGGGTTCAGAAACAGTGACTACAAAGGTTTGACAACCAGAGAGGCTATGTGTCTTCATGGAATTGAGAGAACATCAACTCAGCTCTGGTGCAGAGTGAAGACAGTAGAACCAGATGGGGCAGGACAGGGGGACAGAGGGCTAATTGTGCAAAACATTATAGAAGGCTTAGGAATTTATCCCAAAAGCAGTCGAAAGCCACCCATCTCACTGGGTTTTCCTTATACCCCAAATGTCTGGCTTGATGTAGTAGTATCAATATAAAGCAGACAAATAGAAAAATAGAAGGCAATATATAGAGTCTTTTGAAATCAGTATTGTCCATACCATTAAAATATATTTTTCATAATATATATAGGTTGTTGTTGTTGTTATGTGCCGTCGAGTTGGACCCAACTCATAGCGACCCCTCCTTGGGTTTCTATCAACAATATAATCTGAATTATTCATAGAGGAAAGACTGGATGGAAATTTTAGTGCACATCTATTATCTTTTCTATCTGCCTAGCATCTTTTCCTTTTGGGAAATGCCCATGTTGATCCCAAAAGCTGATACTTTGCTATGCATACCTGGATGTCAAAGCACCTGTGTTCTCCAAACAGCCATTGTTATGCTCCTTGTACTGTGAGGACAACTCCCTCTCCAATGGTAATTTATTTCCTGTACTGCTGACTATTGCACACCCACTTCTTACCTTTGCAGGCAGCTAAGTATATATTCAGCTTAGTTTCAGTTTTAGCTCTTCCCAATTAACCCTCTCAAGGCTGGACATGTCATGAACTGTAAAATAAAAGGGAAGCAGTGACACAACTTACTCCCAACCAAAAAAAAAGCTATGACCAAAAATCTATGATGAGCAGAGATGCATATCTTCAATAAGTTTTATATTTTTAATATTTAGTAAATTTGATTGCAGTGTTATTCTCATTGTGTTCACAGTTTTCAAGAAATTCCTTTTTAACGCTCTCAGCATAAACTACTTTATGAGAGTTATTTATTTGTTATGTTTGAAGTAGGAACACTTCAGTACTTTTGTTCATTTAGATATTACCAGAAATGTGGGTGTTTATAAAACTATCATATGAGCAATGTGATTTTAATATGGACTGAGACTGTGATGGTATTATGTGTCAGGGGTTAGGAGATTTTCAAAACAAACTCCAGACATAACAATTGCACATAATCCCAGTGGAAGAAAAAGAGGAGGTATCTAAGGAAACCAACATGGTTGTAAAGGAGGGTCTTCTGTAGGCTTCAATGTTTTTTTTTTTTTTTTCTTAAACAAAAAAGGAAAAGTAAAGAAAAGAAAAAGTCATTATTAAAGTTGAAAGTTCCCAAGGCCAAGGCCAAAAGGGTAGCAGGAACCCCCAAGTATAGTTTCAAAGTGACTAGTACTCATGATAAAGTTAGATTTCTAAAATATGTGATTATGATTTGCAAGTAACAGGGCTTTTAAATCTATGATCAAAATAGAAAAATAAAAAAGGATGAGGAGATTGGCTAATAAAATAAATTATATCACCTGTGAGTACTATGCTCCTTAAAAAAAAAAAATCTATAGGAGATCAAACATTAGCATTTACCCTAAAGCAAAGATGGTCATGGGGGACAGGGAAGCTAGATTAATGGAACCAAAACAACCAGAATGGAAATAATGAGAATGTTGATACAATGTGGAAAATGTAACCAAAATCACTGAACAATATGTATAACCAAAGCCAAACTCACTGCCATTGAGTTGATTCCAACTCATAACAAGCCCCACTGGGTTTCCAAGGCTGTAAATCTTTCTGGAAGTAGACTGCCCACTTAGCTTTTGGTTAGCAACCAAATGCCTTAGCCACTATACCACCAGAGCTCCTGAACAATATACATAGAAATTGTTAAAAGGGAACATTATTTGCTGCACAAACTTTTGTTTTGTTTACCAAAACCACAATAAAATATTTAAAGAAAAAAAAGTGAAGTTAGAATTATTCAACTCTTATACTTATGCTTATACTTATACTTAGGGAGAATGGTTTTCAAATTGCAAATAATTTTAAACAAATGATGTAAATTTGGAATTTCAACCCAAAAGTTACTTTTACTACTTCCCCTCTTTGCAGGTATTAACAAAAAAAGTGATTTATTTAAATTAGTTCAGTTCCTTGAATTGAGATTCACTACAGTATTTTTATGCAAATAACTCATATCTTCTGAGCTTGTTTGCTGAATTTTCCCTCCCCTGGAAGATATTGTTTGTAAATGCACTATGCTAACTCCTCCCCCCATACCCCCACACACAGCAGCATGTAAAAACAAACAAAAAAGAAAAAAAAAACTGGCATAGCAACAGTTACCAAAATATTTCCCTGGGGGAAGAAGCAGTTGGCAAACAAACATAGAAGTGTTTGTTATTTACCTAAAAATAGTATATCCCAAAGTGTTAAAAAACAATTCAGATATGATTTTATATTCATTGTTAGCAAATCTTCGGGAGTTTGTAAAAAATTGGAGCAGTGCTAAAATGTAGAAGTAATCAAATATGACAAATTTTAAGGGATTATAAACTTCAGGCTAGTGAGCATAATATATCCTAGAAAAATTCTGGATGGAGTTTCAAGCACATAATTTCTCAGCTTTTTGAAAAGCATAGATATTCCACTGAAGCAAAGTGGATTTCTTAAGAAAAAGATCATGCCAAAACAATAGCACTTCTTTCTTTTTTTCTAAAAGGAAATTAAGTTGATAGAGTAATCCATTAATTTAATCAAATATTTATTCAGTGAAAAACTATGTGCCAGGAACTCTTCTACAACTAAAGGGAACCATGTCTAAAGAACTAATTGACAATATGAAAACAATGTATAGACAAGATTGGTAAAGACATAGAAATAAAAAAAAAAAAAAAAAGAAAGAAACTCAGGTGTTAAAAAGGACAGTAACCAGTAACTGCAAGAAAAATTCACTAGGTGTGTTTAAGAGCACATTTGAACTGCAAGAATATAGAATCAGTGAATGTGAAGACAGATCAATTAAGATTATCTGGTCTGAAGCACATAAGTAAAAAAGAATGAAATAAAATAGAGAACTCAGAGATAATTTTGGACATTATCAATAGTATGTATAATAGCATCCTCAGAAGGAGAGGAGAGAGAGAAAGAATATTTGAAGAAATAATGAGTGAAAACTTCTCAAACTTGATTTAAAAAATAACAAAACACCAAATTCAAGAAACTCAATGAATTCCAAGAAGGATAAACCCAGAGCTCTATGCATGGGAACATCACATTCAAATTCTAGATAGAATCCTGACAGCAGTAAGAGAAAAACAACTCATCGTGTACAAGGAAGCTTCAATAAGATAAATATCTGATTTCTCATCAATTAATTTCTACTGGCTGAATTCTCATTAGAAATTACAGAGTTGAGGAGGCAGTGGGATGACATATTAATTGTGCAGAAAGAAAAAAGTTTGTTAACCAAGAACTCTGTATCAAGCAAAACTACTCTTTGGAAATGAAAGAACAATTAAGACATTCCTAAATAAACAGAAACTGAAAAAATCATCACTAACAGATCCACCCTACAAAAAACACCTAAGCCATTTTTTTCAGGCTGAAATGTGGACAGCAATGCAAGTCCACATGAATAAATAAAGAATACCAGTAAAAAATAACTATATAAGACAGAGAAAAAACAGTGTAAATGTACTTTTGGTTTGAAACTCTGTTCTTCTGTTTGATTTAAGAAACAACTGCATAAAACTGTATTGGTGTGCTTGCAATTTGTAAATATGTAATTTATGTGATAACAATACCACATAGGAGGGCTATATAGGTGTTACAGATTGAATTGTGTCTCCCCAAAATGTATTACTATCCTAACCCTGTATCTGTAAATATAACTCTGTATGGAAACAGTATTTTTGTTATGTTAATGAAACCATATCAGAGTAAACCAAACCAAAACCAAACCCAGTGCTGTGAAGTCAGATCTGACTCCTAGAGACCCCTCCTTGGGTTTCCAAGGCAGTATCACTACGGAAGTAGATTGCCCAACCTTCCTTCCGAGGAGAGGCTGGTAGGTTTGAACTGCCAGTCGTCTGGTTAGCAGTCAAATGCCTTAGGCATTATGCCAGCAGAGCTTCCATATCAGAGTAAGGTGGATCCTAAACCTAATCACATTGAGTCATAAAAAGGGTGGAATAGACACAGAGACACACAGAGAGGGAACATAGATGCCAAAAAACATCAAGGAATGCCAATGATCGCCAACAGATGTAAGAAACTAAGAGAGAGAGGCTCCCAGAAAAAATAGACATAATCAAGACCTTGATTTAAATTTTTAGCTTCCAGAACTGAGAAAATAAATTCTTTAAAGACACTGACTTGTGGACTTTGTTATGGTAGCACTAGGTAACTAAGACAATAGGAAAAATGTTCTTCTTATCCTATTGAAAATTGAACTGATATTTACCAAAACTAGATTATTATAAATTTAGGATATTTATTGTAATTCCCAGGGCAATAACTAAGATAAAACACAAAAATATATATGAAAGAAACTACAAAGGAATTAAAATGATACAGTAGAAAATACCCACGACAAGAGAAGGAAGTAATGAAAGAACAGAGAAACAAAAACTATGTAAGACTTATAAAGAAAACAACAAAATGGCAGACTTAAAAGCTACATTACTGGTAATTACATTAAGTGTAAGTAGATTAAACATTGCAAATAGAAGGCAAAAGTTGGCAGAATAGATTAAAAATAAAAATAAAAAAGATCCAATTGTCTGTCTCCAAGAGACACACTTTAGATCACAGACAAACAGACTGAAAGAAAAACAAGGAAAAAATTACATCGTGCAAATAGAAACTGAAAGAAAGATCAAAAAATTATGTTACTAGAGTTAAAGAACATTTTATGATGATAAAGGAATCAGTTCATCAAAAAGGCATAAACAATTATAAACATCTATACACTTAATAATAAAGCCCTAAAATACATGAAACAAAAACTGCCAGAATCAAAGGGAGAAATAAACAATTCAGGAGTAATAGTTGGGTATTTTAGTACTTCATTTTCAATAATGAATATAACAACTAGACAGAAGTTCAAACAGAAAATTGAAAACTTGAACAAGACTATGAAATAAGTGGACCTAATAGACATGTATAGAATGTTCCACCCAACAACAGCAGAATATAGAATCTTCTCAAGTGCACATGGAATATTCTCCAAATAGATCACATGCCAGACACTTGAAGAAGTCTCACTAAATTGTAAAATATTATGAAGTCATAAAAATGTTTTTTAAATCAAAATAATGTAACATTAGAAATTAGTAATACAAAGAAATTTGGGGGATTCAATGATATGTGGAAATTAAACAAAACACTCCTAAGAGCTCGGGTGGCATAGTGCTTAAGGCATTTAACTCCTAACCAGAAGGCTGGCAGTTCAAACCCACCAGCCACTCCTTGGAAGGATGACTGGGCAATCTACTTTTGTAATGATACTGCCTTGGAAAGCGAGGAGGGGTCACTATGAGTTGGATCCAACTTGACAAAGGTGAGTGAGTTTAACTAATCAATAGGTTAAAGAAGGAATCAAAAGGGAAGTGAGGAACTACTTTGAGACCAATTAAAAATGAAAACACAACATACCAAAATTTACAGGGTTAAAACAGTACTTAGAGGGAAACTTATAGCTGCACACATTTATATTTTAAAATAAGAAAGATCTCAAATCAATAATCTAACCTTCCATCTTAAGACATTGGAAAAAGAAAAGCAAACTAAATCCAAAGCAAGCAGAAGGAAGGAAATAATGATTAGAGTGGAAATAAATGAAATGGAGAATAAAATTTAAAAAAATAGAGAAAATCAAAGAACCAAGCATTTTTTTTTTTTTTTAAAGACCAACAAAGGAGTTCCCGCAAGATGGTGGACTAGGCAGAAGGATTTCACAGACCCTCTTCAACAAAGAAAAGGGAAACCAATTATTAACACAGACACAGAAGATAAT
>NW_006921626.1:3649791-3678744 GCF_000298275.1 Orycteropus afer afer | reverse complement strand
GCATAACATACTATACAAAACATTGTTCCACCTCCTACTTTGGCGAGTAGCGACTGGGATCTTAAAAGCTAGCAAGCTGTCATCTAGATGCAATGTTGGGTCTGTCCTCGTCCAGAGCAAAGAAGAATGAAGAAAACCAAAATTCATGGAAACAATTAGTCCTAGCGACTGATATACCATCTGATCTACAGCCCATATGACTATGAGACCAGAAGAACTAGATGGTGTCCGGCTATCACTGTCATCCACTTGGAAGGGGATCTATGTAGGAGATCCTTGATAGAGAGGAGAACAATGTGGAAAAAAACTCAAAATCATTTGGAGAAAAAAAAAAGGAGGGGACCAGTTTTACTGGTCCGATAGAGCCTGGTGGAACCACTGAGACTATGGCCCCTAGCTGCCCTTCAGATCTGGACTTGAATCAAAACCTGTGGTTTCCAGCCAAATAAAAGACAGGCATATGAGTTGAACATTTGCCTCAAGTAGATACACTCCTTGGAGAGAACAATCAAGGGAGAAAGAAGGGCTGCTTATGCACAGGGAGACACCTCAGGGAGCAGGAGTGCATGGAGGGATGGACACAAGGAAGAGGTAACTATGGGGAGGAAGTGGGAAAGGAGCTGTTGCATTGTGGTAAACTGTGGTCAATGTCATGAGACAAAATATATATGAACTGCTGTATGGAAAGTGAATTTGCTCTGTAAACTTTCACCCAAATCACAACAATGAAAAATAAAAAAAAAAAAAAAATAAAAGAAAAGAAAACAATGTAATCTTCCATATTAATAAAATAAATGATAATTTCAATAGACACATAAAACTATTTGAAAGACTCCAACATGTTTTCATGATAAAAATACTCAACAAACAAAAAATGTAATAGAGGATAACTTCTGCAACCTAATAAAGAGTATCCACCCAAAACTCACAGAATATCATACTTAATGATTAGAGACTATAAGCTTTCCTTCTAAGGTCAGGAACAAGACAAAAATATATGGTCTCATTAATTCTATTCAGCCTTGAAGATTTAGCCAGGACAATTAGATAAAAATAAAGAAATAAAGGCATCCATATTGGAAAGGAAAAAATAACACTATCTGCATATGACATGATCTTATATATAGAAAATCCTAAGGACGCCACACACACACACAAAAAAATAAATAAATAAAACAAAGAGACTGTTAGAACTAGTAAACAAGTTCAGGTAGTTTGCAGAAAACATGGTCAATATATTAAAAAAAAAGTATTTCCATACACTGGAAAAAACAATTTGAAAATAAAATTAAGAACAAAGTTTTATTTACAATAGCATCAAAGATAATAAAATATTTAGAAAAAAGTAACAAAAGAAGTGCAAGAATTATAGAATGAGAACTAGAAAAATTGTTGAAAGAAATTAAAGAAGATCTAAATAAGTGGAAAAGTATCCCATTTTCATGAATCAGAGTATGTAATATTGTTGAAATAGCAATGTTTCCCAAGCCAGCTCTATGCTCTATCTGCATAACACCTACAGACAGACAAGTAATGTCCCAAATTCCAGGCAGCCATAAGACTGCTAGGAATGAGACACATAGACCCATGGCATCAACCATTCAATAGGTGCTATGTTCATCTCTGATTGTGCCAGACACAAGACACTAACACATTATTGGCAAAATGAAGCCATGATATTATTTGTAGAAAGCAAATTAAACAATAATACCAGGTTCTCAAAGAGGAAATGCTTACCCTTCCCCAAATTACCCACGTCCATTCACATGCTGCTGGGAAGGCACACTATGGTTCAGGTCAGATGCTATGCCCATGGCTGCTACTTCCGGCTACCACCATGCTGCCTCAGTCT
This sequence comes from Orycteropus afer afer, assembly GCF_000298275.1. Classification (NCBI taxonomy): domain Eukaryota; kingdom Metazoa; phylum Chordata; class Mammalia; order Tubulidentata; family Orycteropodidae; genus Orycteropus; species Orycteropus afer. Next base: position 3,676,892 of record NW_006921626.1, on the reverse strand, counting down.
TCTGCTCTGTGGTCAGGCCTCACTGACCTCTGGTTCCCTCTCTGTGCCACTGGTCTCTCCTAACAACTCTGCTGCTGGTTCCCACCATGCTCCCCAAGATTGCAGGGCTTCCTTGCTGCCATACTGCCCAGGCCCAAGCTGCCTAGGGTTGGAGGCATGCAAGCCCTGCACAGCCTATGCTCAGACCTCTCTTACCCTGCACAAGCAATTACTATAGCTCTTTTAGCTCCTCTGGCAAGCAATTTGCCCAGAAGCATCCAGCTTTGCCATGCTGTAGGAAGATCCCTACACAGGCACACTTAGGCCTCTGTCCTGCCTATGCAAGGGTTATAGCCCTTTTAGCTCTACCAGCAAGCCTCCTGCTCAAAGGTGCTCAGTCCTCACTCAAGCCTACTGCAGCCACCTCACCATCTCACACTGTCTTTAGTGTTACAGTTCTCTCATCAAGGTCTAGGAGGTTTTCAGCACAGTAACCCTAGCCCTTGGTTGAAAGGACATGCTCCATTCCACTTTTCTTGATGCTAGTGAAGTGACTCTGAACCTCTGTGAGATTGATCCTTATATAAGTCTACTTTTTGTCAATTTCAAGGCTTGACCCACCCAGCAGGACTATGAACTGACCAATCCCCTCAGTGCACTGCAAATCACTAATTTTGCATAGTAAACTGACCAATCTCTTGCAAGATTGTGGCCCAACCAATTGTTTTGGGAGAGGTGTTAGAAGACCATGACCAGAAGGGCTATATAAAAGTAATTCACCATGCCACACAGACTGGCAGAAATTGACCAACCGATCCTAAAATTTATATGGAAATGTCAGAGAATCAAAATAGTCAAAATAGCTTGAAAAAGAAGAACAAAGTTGGAGGACTCGTACCTCTTGATTTCAAATCTTATTACAAAGCTATAGTAATCAAGACTGTGTAGTGCTGGTAAAAGGCTACATATATACATCAATGGAACAGAATTGACAGTAAAGAGATACAGAAATAAATCTTTGCATTTATGGTCAATTGATTTTTGACAAGGGTGTCAAGTCATCTCAGTGGGGGAAAGGATAGTCTTAACAGCAAATCATAGTTGGGACAATTGGATATTCACATGCAAGAGATTGAAACTGGACCTTTAATTCACACCATATACAAAAATTAATTCTAAATGGATCATTGATCTAAATGTAACTATAAAGCTACAAAATTCTTAGAAGAAAACAAAGGAGTAACTCTTCATGACCTTGTATTAGACAATGATTTCTTAGATATGACATCAAAAGCACAATTGACAAAAGAAAAAATTGACAAATTGGACTTTATCAAAATTAAAAACTTCTGTGCTTTAAAGACAACATCAACCAAGTGAAAAGACAATCCAAGTGATGGGGGAAATTATGTGTAAGCCATATATAAGATAAGGGTCTTATATTGAGAATACATAAAAGACCCAAAACAAAACAGTAAAAAAGAAAAAAAACCCACAAGTTTTAGAATTGGCGAAGGATTTGAACAGGCATTTCTACAAACAATATATACGTATGTATTATAAGTACATGAAACAATGTGAAACATTATTACTCATTAGGGAATTGTAAATCAAAACCACAATGAGATCACACTTCACACACACTACCAAAAAGCAACAACAAAGAAACCGAAACCCATTGCTGTTGAGTCAATTCTGATTCATAGTGACCCTGTAGGACAGATTATAACTTCCCCACAAGGTTTCCAGTGTTGTAATCTTTACGGAAGCAGATTCCATACCTTTCTCCCACATGGCAGCTGGTGAGTTCAAATCACCAACTTTTTGGTTAGCATCTGAGTGCTTAACCACTGCACCACCAGAGCTCCTGCTTATTCTTCAGAGCTCATCCCAGGTGATATCTCCAGTAAGCTTTCTTTGTTTTAATTTTCAATTTTTATTGTGATTTGGGTGAAAGTTAACAGAGCAAAATCATTTTCCATACAGCAATTCATACACATTTTGTTTCATGACATTGACTATAATTCTCCACAATGTAACAGCTCTCTCTCTTCCCACTGCTTCCCATAGTTAACTCTTCCCTGTGTCCTTCTTTCCTATGCATTCCTGCCCCCTGAGCTAGCTCCCTGTGAAAATACTGCCTTTCTCTTCTCTCGTGATCAATCATTCTAAGGAGTATATCTACTTGAAGAAAATGTTCACCCTGTATGCCTCTCTATTGTTCGGCTGGAAGCCAGAGGAGTCAGTGCAATTCCACACCTGAAGGATAACTATGGACCATACTCTCAGGGGTCTCACCATGCTCTATGAGACCAGTAAGCTTGGTCTTTTTTCTGATTTTGAGTTTTGTTCCACATTTTTTTTCCCGTTTTTTCCAGGGTCTCCTGCACTGATCCCTTTCTGAGTGGTTGACAGTGGTAGCTGGGCACCATCTAGTTCTGGTCTCATGGTCATCATATAGGCTAAGGTTCACATGGTCCACTAGTCCCTTGGACTAATTGTTTCCATATGTCTTTGGTTTTCTTCATTCTTCTTTTCTCTGGATGAGAGACCCATTGTTGCATCTAGATAGCCACTTGCAAGCTTTTAAGACCCCAATCGTTACTCACCAAAGTAGGATGTAGAACACTGTTTTTGTGTAATATGTTATGCCAGTTGAGTTTGATGTCCCCAAGAACCAAGGTCCCGAGCTCACAGTTCCAACTACTCACTCCCTCAGAATGGCTGACTGAGGCTAAGAAGTCATCATAACTTTTCCTCTTGTTAGCTCTATGATATATATGGACATTCTTACAGCACATATAAGCACGTATATAGAAATATCATCTGCCAACTTTATGCATGGTCATGGGTATATATGGTCAGGGGTATATTCCCCCAAACAAAGGAAGCCTTCTTTGATTTAATTCTCACACTTTATTTAATATATCCTGGAAACTTTCCTCTGGAGTCCCAATAGACATCTGTGTTTACCTTGGTCACAACACTTAACAGGCTATGTTGTAATTGCCCCTTCACATACACTCCTGGCTAAGAGTCCTTTCTGAGCAGACTCTCTTATTCATTCAGTATCATCCATATCTAGCATAGGGGCTGACAGCGGATCCTCAGTAAATGTTTTGTGAATGACTGACTGAGCTAACAGTGCTACTAAAAGAATAAATGATGGAGTTGACACTGAACAAAAGAAAAAAATTGCATTTAAATATATCAAGTAAAGAAATGTTTCCTGGATGCTGCACTAACCAAATCATCCGTGATTCCCACAGAAAATGAAGGACAGCAGCAAAGAATGAAGGACTCAGGGCGTAGAAGGTGGAAGACCTGGATTCCATCTCACACAGGAAAAGATAAACAACTGGGCATGTTTAGCCTGATAAGAGAAGTGAAAAGGACACACAGGGATGATGGCCATCTTATTCGGTCATATATTTGAAAAAGCATCCTGTGTAAAAGAGAGTAGACTCATTCCAGTTTTGAGATTGAGGGAATGGGGGACAAGGAGTAGAGGCAACCCTTTAATAGAACTAATGAGAGAAAAGTAATCTGAAGGCAGATTTTAGTTCAGTAAATTAAAGTTATTTAAAAAAGAAAACAACCTATTAATATGCATTTCATTGTTATATATCTGTCACACAAAATATTAATGACAATAATAAACCAAAACCAAACCAAACCTACTGCCATTGAGTCAACTCTGACTCATGGCTACCCTGTAGGGCAGAGTAGACTGCCACATAGGGTAGCATAGTGCCTAAGGCACTTGGCTGCTAACCAGAAGTCTGGCGGTTCAAACCCACCAGCCACTCCTCAGAAGGAAGGTTGGGCAATCTACTTCCATAGTGATACTGCCTCAGCAACCCAAGGAGGGGTCACTATGAGTCAGGTCTGACTGGATGGCACATAACAACAACAACAACAAAAACAAGTTTTTAAGGAAGCAGACTGCCTCATCTTTTTCCCATGGTGTGGCCCGTGGATTTGTGCTGCCAACATTTTGGTTAGCAGCCACATGCCCTCATCACTGTGCCATCAGAATTCCTTTGGTAATAATATTGACAACTAAATTGTACTCATTCTTAAGCACAATTGGACCCAGTGCTTTTACATGCATTACATCATTGAAGAACATACCAGAATTCATCTTTACCAAAGCTTTCTTAAAGTAGATATTTGACAATGCCTAGTTTAACATATTCTTCAGAAAAGAAAAAAAAAATCTTAAAAGACATGATTTTCCTCTTAAAATGGTTAAGGTGTGGTATGCACATTAATATTTTCTAGATTGCTATTTTCTTATTTATCTTTGTTAATTTAGTTTGTTAGTGTTATTGTTCCTGAGTTATATACTTAGATTGTAATTTTAATCGTTCCTTTTCTAAAAAAACAACATTTTAAAATTACAAATTTTTCTCTAGAAATTGCTTTGGCCATATCCCATTTGTTTTGGTAAGTGGTCTAGTGGCAATTTATTTATTCTTGTAAGTAATTTTTAAATAGTTTTGATTTGGTATTTAACCCCCAAACTTAGAAAGACATTTTAAAATTTCCAAGTGAAGAGTATTGAGTATGTGTGTGTGGTTATCAATTTTGATAATTCCAATTTTATTGCATTGTATTCAGAGAATATGACTTGTATAATTCTCTATGTTTTGGAATTTGTTGATATTTTCTCTTTGGCTGAACATACGTTCAAATTTTGTGAATTTCTGTGTATTTGGAAACAATATATGTTGTTTCTGTTGAATATCATGTTTTACATTTAACTATTATAACAATCTTGTTAATGCTATGATTATATCATTACCTATTTTATTGTCTGTCTTTTTAAATTTCTCTCTTTTTTCTTTATTGGTTTTGCTTTGTATATTTTAAAGCTGTCGTTAGATTCATGAGAGTAACCTCTTCTTGTGAGGCTGTACTTTCAATCAAATTGATTTTTTTTTCCCTCTTTAGTGCTTTGGCCTTGAATTCTACTTTACTTAATGTTAATATCTTAGCACAGGTTTTCAAAACTTAATTTTAAAATTTGGAATAATTTTGTACTTGCACAGTTCAATCTTGACAAGAAACAAAAGCACATTCAGAGAAGTCTTTTTCACCCTTATTTCCCCAGCCACAGAATTTTCTCCCTGGACACAAGTGTTATTAGTGTATAGCTGTTATTAGTGTTCAGTATAGATGGATTTGGGGATGGCAGGGGAGGCAGACTCACATACTTAAGTTGCTCTCTTGATCTACTCCCTGCATATTATTTCAGTGCTGTGAAAGCAGCTATAGTACGTTGTCTTGCAACAGTCTAGAGTTGAAAATTATATATATATATATATATATATATATATATATACACACACACACACACACACCCCACATGTAATTGTGCTTTAGGTGCAAATTTATAGAACGGAATTTGCTTTACATTCATCATTTCATGTACATTTGGTTTTACTCCCCAATTACTATCCCCAACCCTAACCCACTCTCTGCTTCTCCCTTCCCAGTAACTGCTCCCCGCCCCCCGTGCCCTTCTTAGTTACGCACTCTTGTCTGTCCAGCTTTTCCTCTATGTGAGTGTTGCCCCTCTAGTGCTCCATGGCCGATTGCTCGAAGGAATGTACCTCCATAGAGTAGGTGGGTGCATCGCCGTGGGTTGAGTGTTCTGCATGTAAGTCTTGTTTACTGTTGGGCTGAGAGCCAGCCCTTGGGAGTGAGTTTTATCCCAGGCCTGAAATGTATCCCAGGACCATAGTCTTGGGGGTTCCACCAGACTCCATCCGACCAGTAATTCTGGTCATTACTGTGTTTTTGGATTTTTTCCATGTTTTTCCTCCCACTCTATCTAGGATCTCCAGTTTTGATCTCTTCCTGAGTGGTTGGCAGTGGTAGCCGGGCACCATCTAGTTCTTCTGGTCTCAAGGTCCATCATGTCCTAGGGTTGATTGTTTCCAAATGCCCTTGGTTTTCTTCACTTTTCTTCACTTCTGATGTTTGGAGACCATCTTAGATGGCCGCTGGAAAGCTTTTAAGACCCCAGTTGCTACTCACCAAAGTAGGTTGTGGAACAAGATTTTTATGTATTTTGTGGTGCCAATTGAGTCTGGTGTCCCCCAGTACTCTGGTCCTGAGTCAGCAGATCTGGTGGATCTCTCTCCCACTGTGTCTGGCTGTCTATGAGGGATTGCCCCATGTCTGTCTTCTGTTGCTTCTGTAATAATTGTGGGTATTTTGTATCACTAGTATCTGTGCAAGATTATCCTCACTTGAATCAATCATTGGTCTAGAGTATATTTCTGTTCACTGACCCCCATCTGTTCTCAGTTGTCTATGTGTTGATCTGTAGCCTAGTGTTTGGTGTTAATGGTAATGTAGTATTGTGGATATATTGGTATTAGCCACTGTTGTCTATCTCTTATGTGCACAGTTTGGTGTCCTCCCTTTCCCCAGTGTTATCATGCTGGTCACAGACTCTTTCTATAACATCCCTCTCTTTACCTGACTCAGCCTGTGGCCCCCAACTGGTCCAAAAATTTCCTCTCCCCTTTGCTTTCATCCCTGGTAACCTACAAAGTGAGTGAGCTCCCTTCCCTAAGCAATCCCTTCCTTGACTTTTCACAATAATGAGCTCATACAATATTTGTCCTTCTGCAATTGACTTATTTCACTCAGCATAATGTCCTCCAGGTTCATCCACATTGTGAGATGATTTGCATATCCTTCTTTGTTCTTTATTCCATTATGTGAATGTACCATAGTTTGGTTATCCATTCGTCTGTTGCTGGGCATTTAGATTATTTCCATCTGTTTGCTATAGTGAATTGTGCTGTGATGAACATGGGTGTGCATGTCTGTTTGTGTCGTGTCTCTCACCTCCAAAGAATATTTCTTGAGTCTGTTAATCTCAGGACCTATGGGCCTAAACTGTAGTGTAAACTATTCCAGGATCTATAGTCTAGTGTAGCTGGTTAGTGGGGAGATGCAGGGTGTGGAATCAGGGAAGTATTGACACAAAGGTTTGAGGCCCAAGTTAACCCATTTTGAAGAAGCCTTCCCATTTTGATTTCTTGAAAGTCCACATATTTCTGGTGTTTTAAGACTATTGAGCTCAATCAATCAATTCATTTCTTTGACTGATGTTTATTGTCTTGATGAGGATAGTCATTATAGACACAGCTAGTCCTTGCCCTTGGGGAGCTTAAAATTTAGATGCCGTTAAAATACTCATGAAACAATAAATTAGTAACATGAAATAATATAAAACACTAGGTGTATGCCTCAGGATGATCTTTTGGTCTTACAAAAGTGCCCGTGGAATAGTTAACAGAACTTGTGTGTGGATATGCATGTGTATGTGTGTGTGTGTGTGTGTGTACAGGTACAAATACAGTAAAACCTGGGAAAGCCAGAACCTGTGTAAGGCATAAATCTGTGAGAGATGGAAAACTCAAATATTTTCCACTAACTAAAACAAGTAATGGAATAGTGGTAAGTCTGCACTCTGTCAAAGGCAGAAAACTTGTGATACCCAGAAAAACAAGGCAATCCCATCATGTTCTGGCTCTCACAGGTTTCATTGTATATGTAACTATATACAGTTATCTACATCTGTACACACACATACACACACACAACACACATTTCTTCAAGATGGATTAACTCAGGGCTCAAAACTTTGTATCATCACTACTCTGATTCCATATCCATTACCCTTCTTTCCTTTTCTCCTCACCAACAAACTATGCAACAGTCTAGGTCTTGGAATATGCAAAGGCTTCCCTAGACCACAGGCCCTAAGACTGATAGACCGCAAGAAACATATATATGTATATATATAGTTTTATATCATAATTCTATATACAGTTCTATATACAGTTTTTAATGTGTAGATAAACAAACAAACAAAAACCCCATTGCCATCAAGTTGATTCTGACTCATATAGGAATATGAATAGAACTACCCCATAGGGTTCCCAAGGCTGTAATCTTTATGGAAGCAGCTGGCCTTATCTTTCTTCTATGGAGTATCTGGTGGGTTCAAGCCACCAACATTTTGGTTAACAGCTGAGTGCCTTAACCACTCTGCCACCAGACCTCCTGATAGATAGATAGATCACTATTTTTTGGAGTTTGGAACTTTCTCAGTAGCACTTTTTTAAGAACAATAGAATCATCTGTGGTGGTTATATGAATTTTGATCAGATGTCTAAGACAGCATTTCTCAAATTCTCAGATACCTACATTGTAAGAAGTTACATACATATATTTTTCTCCTACTCCAGCATTTTTGTTTTTGAGAGCAGGAGCTATCACTATTTTATTTCTGCAGTCTACTCAGAGCCTTGACCATAGATGATCACGAGGATACATGAATAAGGAAGATTGAAGAAGAATTGATGCATTTGAATTGTGGTGTTAGTGAAGAATACTAAAAATACCACAAACTGCCAGAAGAATGAAAGAGCTCTGGTGGCATAGTAGGTAAGGCATTTGGGTGCTAACCATAAGGTTGGAAGTTCAAACCCACCAGCTGCTCCATGGGAGCAAGATGAGGCTATCTACTTCCATAAAGATTTACTGCCTTGGAAACCCAATGGGGGTCACTAAGAGTCAGAATTGACTCCACGTCAGTGGGTTTGTTTTTTGGTTTTGGCCAGAAGAATTAACAAATCTGTCTTGGAAGAAGTATAGCCAGAATGTTTTTTAGAAGATTGAATGGCCAGAATTCATCTTACACACTTTGGTCATGTTGTCAGAAGGGACAGTCCCTGGAAAGAGATATCATGCTGGTAAAGTGGAGGGTCAGGGAAAAAAGGGGAAGACCTTCAACAAGATGGATTGTCACAGTGATTTGGGATTGAGCCCAATGATGAGTTCAAACATAGCAAAGATTGTGAAGATGATGCAATGAGGACTGGACAATGTTTTGTTCTGTTGTGCATAGGGTCACTATGAGTTGGAACTGACTCAACTACACCTAACAACACCATCAAAATATATGTGGTTAAACAGAGCACTGTTTCTTTCTGGCTATTTCTTGCACATGGCATTTGAAAGAAAGCTCCCTAATGTTAAGGAGTTCTGGTGACATAGTGGTTAAAGCATTTGGCTGCTAATTAAAAGGTTACCGGTTCAAGCCCACCAGCCACTCCACAGGAGAAAGATGAAACAGTCTGTTTCCACAAATATTTATAGCCTTGAAAACCTTATGGGGCACTTCTACTCTTTCCTAAAGTGTGATTGTGAGCCTAAATAGATTCGAGGGCAATGGGGTTGGTTTGGTTTAACATTAATGGGAATCACACCCATGCCTGGTTTATAATAACCAACCATGTACAGTTGCTAAATACTTTGCACCACAGATGGAGAATTAACTCTTCTGTCTTTTCTTTATTATTATCTTAATTCTTTACCCATTCTTATTCTTGTCCTTTCTTTTATTTCTTTCACGAGCACTCCCTTTTCCTTTCTTTCTCTACTGTCCTCCTCCCACTACATCTGATGAAGTATTCCCAACAAGCATGCTGAGCAAACCTTCCTCTGTGGGCCTCCCTCCTGAGAAATTAGGTGGCTGGGTCAATGTCTCTGATGCCTATTTTTACACTTGTGTTTGTCCGGAGTCTGACGTGGTTTATCACAGTCTCTCCAAAGGCCCATTGTTCAGCACTTCAAGAAGAATGTTGTTATATTGACTGTTAGTGCGTCAGCCCGGCTCTCTCTGGAGGAGCTTTTGGATGAAACTAGATAATTTCCATTAGGAGACTGTGCATTATTAGTCCCTGGTGCCAAATTGGAGAATGAGCCAAGATGACTATTTCTGGCCAGGCTCACCTCAGGAAGGAACCTTCTCAGCTTTAATGGGATTTTGCTATTGTTGGTTGCCTTCTGTTTGACACCAGGCCAGGCCAGGGTTGGAAATTGTTTAGAAAGCTGCATGAAATATAATAGAGTCCCAGCTATTTGCTGAGACACATTCCTGCACAATTTATTTTGAGGAAGGGAAAAAAATATATAGTCCTTGGCAGACAATAATAATAATAATAATAATAAAAGAGACAGTAACTTGAATGTCTGACCATATGCTTCTTGTTGCCAGTTGTGTTTAAACATTCCGTGCTGGTATCAGGGAATTTCACACTGAAGTGATAAATCTCTTGTAATATTTATAAGTATCTTCATTACAGACCCAGGAAGATATTTAAAGTCATCAAGTCCTTCAAAGCTGAAGTTGTTTGGAATGAGTGGGTGATTAGGGGGGGAGAAGGACTAAAAGAATATTTCAGGCTTGTACTGGTCCTGGTCTGGGCCCTAGATGTCAAGTCCACAAAAGTCCCTCTGCCTTTCTCTCTAGTCTAAACCTTTCTCACCCAGCTCTAGGAGCTGAGTCTTTATGATCTGCTTGAGATATGAGCAAAATTAATAATAGAAGGAGTGGAGAAGGGTAAGACTAAACTCTTCAGTCTTGAAGACAGTGTAAAGATCAACCTTTGATCAGAATGATGTGCTTTATTTATTGAAAGAGCGCTCACCATCAGAAGTGACTTTGGAGCAAAATGTGCCTCTTATTTGGCATTACTAATTACATAAACTAAGGATATTGAAAGGTGGAACATTTTCAAATGTACATTTTGAAATCCCTAAATTTTCTTTCTAACAAATTTGTTTAGAGTCACAGGTAGGCCTTCTTTTATGGTCCAACTCCTTTGATCAAAGTGTAAACCAGGTGCCACTGAGTCAGTTTGACTCATGGAGATCCCATGTGTGCAGAGTAGAATAGCACTCTCAACTCTGAGTGGGTTTGAACTGCAACTTTTCAGTTAGTAAGTAGTCAAACACTTAACTGTTTACGCCGCCCAAGAGCTCTGGGCTAAGTATGTTGTTGTTGTTGTTATGTGCCGTCGAGTTGGCCCCGACTCATAGCGACCCCTCCTTGGGTTTCCGAGGCAGTATCACTACGGAAGTAGGATTGCCCAACCTTCCTTCTGAGGAGTGGCTGGTGGGTTTGAACAGCCAGCCTTCTGGTTAGCAGTCAAGTGCTTTAGCCACTATGCTACCAGAGCTCCTGGGCTAAGTATATATGTATGTAAATGGTAAAAAAAATAAACAAACAAAACCCTAAGGATGGATCTTAAAAGACAATCTTTGAAAAAGTAATCAAACTCTTCTAATAAGATTTCCTTGGTTAAATTAAAATGCTGTTTTCCAACACTGTTTAAAGATACAATCTTCAATCTTAGAAGCCGATTCCATCCACTGACATTATAATGTCTTCATATTTGTTGCTTCCTTGAGATATATCCTTTCAATTATTAGACGTTGGCCTTGGCCTTTTCCTTTTTAGTTCTCTTAACAAATAATACATACAACCAAGTCTTGGCTGCCAACAACAATGGGGAGAGGGGAAGCAGAAATAATTAAAAGATAATCACCAGAACTAGTCACCACATCAACCTTTAGACATAAATATCACCCCTTTCCCATGAAATTTCTCATCAGAAATGCTGACCCATGGCCAGAACCGACTGACAGGTGGTATGTGGGCTCTGCACAAGGGAAAATGGAGAATAGAATTCCAAAATGCATGCCACTCATATACAGACTCTGCTGTGGCCCTATATAGGTAATGGGGTCCTATTTAACCTGAGGGAGCTCTGGTGGCATAGTGCCTAAGGCACTTACTTGACTGCTAACCAGAAGGCTGGTTGTTCAAACCCACCAGCCACTCCTTGGAAGGAAGGTTGGGCAATCTACTTCCGTAGTGATACCGCCTCGGAAACCCAAGGAGGGGTTGCTATGAGTTGTGTCCAACTCCACTGCACATAACAACAACAACAACAACAGTTTTACCTGACAGGGCAAAGGCATAAACAGTATTACGAATGTGTCCCACTGTGGTAGGCAGATTTTTGAGAAAGATCTCAAAGCTACGCCCTCCTTATGTGCATGCCCTGTATAGTCCCCTCCCCTTGCATGTGGACAGAATCTGTAAATAAGACAGAAAATCATACTTGGTTATGTTATATGGCAAAGATGAAGGGATTTTGCAGATTGAATTGAGGTCCCAAATTTGATTTTTGAGTTAACTGAAAGGAAGATTATACTGGCTGAGTGACTTAATCAGGTGAAAAGCCCTTGCAAGGAGGACTGGCCCTTCCTCAGGAGAAAGGTACTCCCCTGCTGACTTTGAAGAAGGAAACAGCCGTATTGTGTTCTATGGAGAGGAGTGACATGTAGGAGCTGAGGGCTCAACCCTACAACTGTACGAAACTGAGTTCTGCCAACAAACCAAATCATCCTGCGTCCCAGTTGAGAATACACTTGATCACCACCTTGATGGCAGCCTCGTGAGACCCTGAGCAGAAGACCCAGTTAAACTATTCCCAGAGCCCTGACCCATGGAAATTGTGAGAGAGTTAATGAGTGTTTTTTAAGCTGCTAAATTTGCATTAATTTGTTACACAGCAATAGAAAACTAATACAACCATTCTGTGGAAAACTTGACTGGTTCTAAGGAGCTCTGCTTAGAGCCTGCTATTGCTGCAGGTCTTCAGGTGGCAGTTCATCCATAGGGAGGTATCTACAGTCAGCTGGAGAACTTGTCAGGGCCTATGACTGAGATCTCCAATTGTGCTCACCTGGATGTGGCTGGCTGCATGAAGGTCCTGATTCCCTGAGGGATCATTGCCCATTTTCTTCTTGAGGCATCATTGTGTATAGTGGAAGTGACATATTTTGAGACTACACTGGACTGGGTTTGAATATCCATTTTGATATTTATTAGTCACACAATTTAGTGAAGTCATTTAATCTCTTTGAATCTCAGATTTATAAAATGTGGATGATAATATTTATTTTCAGAGTTAACTTGAGAAATAAAATAATCTATCTATCTATCTATCTATCTATATTAAAAAAACAGAGACTGGAATATAGCAGGTGCAGACAAAATTCAGTTTGTCACACTGTAGTGCCATCCATGTTGCTATGCTGTTAGAAACTATGCCACTGATATTTCAAATACCAGCAGAATCACCCATGGTGGACAGGTTTCAGCAGACCTTCCAAACTAAGACAGACTAGGAAGAAAGGCCTGGCAACATACTTCCAAAAATTAGTCAGTGAAAACCTTATGGATCACAACAGAATATTGTCCCATATAATTCTGGAAATCAAGCCCCCTAAGGTTAAAAAAGCAGTCAGAATGCACAGTGGCCACTACAATGGACTAGAGAATACCACCAATAATTAAGATAGGGCAGGACTGGGCATCCTTCCTTCTGTTGTACATGAGGGCACCACGAGTCAGAGCCTGCTTGATGGCAACTAACAACAAAGCAAATACATTATTTTTCTTCAAGACTTAGCTTAAGCTCTGAGGACTTCCCAAGTTCAGTCCTGCCTGTACTGCTTGCTAGCTGTGTGACCTTGGGTAAGTTACTTAACTTCTCTCTGTTTCAGTATTATCATGAGTGAAATGAAAATAACATTAGTACTTTTTGTACATAGCTGTTGTAAAGATTAAATAAAATAATCCAAGGAAACCACTTACCTGCATGGCATACAGTAATGTCAGTTTTTGTTCTTATTATCCCATTAGCCCCCAATTTCCAAATTGGAATTCATCACTTTCTCAAAGGTGGTCTCATGAACTTTGAGTAGATAGCTCTTCTTGTATTCTTGTAGCACTTCTTGCATTCTCAGATACTTCTATTGTAAGAAGTTACACGCATATCCTTCTCTCCCTTTAAGGACAGGAGCCATGATTAATTCATTTCTGCCATGCATCCAGAGTTTTGCCCATTGCCTTCCACAGAGTAGATGATCAAGAAATGTTGATCTGACTAAATTTTGAATTGAAAGGAAAAGAGCCAGTATCAGATTATGGTTTCCTGGGTAGTGCAAACAGTTAAGCTTTATTACTTGCTGAAAGGTTGACAATTCAACCCCACCTAGAGGCCTCACGGTCCCTTCTTGACCCTTCGGAAGGTCACAGTCTTGAAAATCTTATGTAGCAGTTCTATTCTATACACATGGGGTTACCATGAGTCAGAATTGACTTGATGACAACTAACAACAATAGTACTGGATTGGAACTAGCTATAAACCAAACCAAACTCACTGTCATTAAGTCAATTCTGACTCATAATGACCTCCACTGGGTTTTGAAGGCTATAAATCTTTCCAGAAGTGGGCTGTCTGATCTTTCCTCTACAGAGTAGCTGGTGGGTTCGAACCACCAACCTTTTGGTTAGCAGCCAAATGCCTTAACCACTATACCACCAGAGCTTCTTGGAACTAGCTATGGAACCCAGGAGATAGCAGTGACCTCATAGGATCATTTGGTTCTTTCTTCTTGGTAGATAAACTCAACTCAGATCAAGGTCTCTAGCCTTGCTTGAAAGATTCCTATAAAAAGAGCTTTCGAGAACATTCATCAATCAATTGAGCATTTACTTTCTAGGAACACATATATCTAGTAGATGCTGTGGTAGTTGCAAACCAAAGGTTGGAGATAGAATCCTGCCCTCAGAAAGCTTCCCAAAATCACAGGGAACACTCTTTCCCTAAGTCATAAACCATCTTTTATTGTTTTCTCCCTAGCTTATATCCTATGGGCTCTGCTCACACCCTCTCCTCTGAAGACAGGAGAGATGCCAGAGGACAGCTGCTTGCTATCCTCAGCCACATGACCCTAACATATTTAAGACCCATTACTGAGTCACCCTTCAGCCCTTGCCTCACTTAAGTTGTACCTCCAAAGCAGGGATATTGATGATGACCTGCCTTGTAGGGTGACTGTGAAAATAACTCATTAATGTGGCTGTACCATACAATGGAAAGGCCAGAGAACCAGGCCAAGCAGCTTTCTCCAACACTCCATTCATTTTCAAGGGCAAACAACTCTCCATCAGAACTATATAAAGAATGGTGAAGATAGAGTGTGCCCCTCTCCCCATTCTGGCTATTTGTTTTCAGTGAGGCCTCAGGCCCTTGGCTGCCTCCTTTTCAGCCATTATCACAGTACATTTCTCATCTGCTCTTTGATTCACATAGGGTCATTTTCATTGTCTCCTGCTTAGAAATGTTTGATAAGAATCTGGCCGAGTGGCATTAGGAAAATCCGCTGTTTAACAGAGGAGCCTTCCATTGTGTCCCAAGCACTTCAAAGCTCTCACAATATCTTATTTTTATTGTTTCTTTTTTTCCCCCCACAAAAGTTTGAACAATGTGTTTTGCATCCTAGAGTGTCTGTGGGAAAATATATTTCTCAATCA
This sequence comes from Orycteropus afer afer, assembly GCF_000298275.1. Taxonomy (NCBI): domain Eukaryota; kingdom Metazoa; phylum Chordata; class Mammalia; order Tubulidentata; family Orycteropodidae; genus Orycteropus; species Orycteropus afer. The sequence goes on along the minus strand of NW_006921626.1, from coordinate 3,661,644 downwards.
TTGAATCTTGAGCTGCTGACAACTAACAAACAGATATAGTAATTCATACTAAGATTTGTAAAACTGCCTTAAGTTTTTAAATGCTAAGTAGTATATAATAGCACTGATTACACTTCACTGTGGACATCTATAGAAAGCAAGGGTCAGGATCCCACAACTAGATTCTTCTAGATTTAATTTGAGCATAGCCTCATTTTGTTTATTTACTTAATATAATAGAGAGCTTAATGTATGTATGCAAAGTATTTTTTTAAACATCTTATTATGTTTTAGATGAAAATTTACATAGCAAATTAAGTTCTCATTTTAACAATTTTTGTACATATTTTTCCCCACATTGACTAAAATTTTCACAATGTGTCAGCATTCTCATTATATCCTTTTTGGTTTGTTCAGTTTCCATTTATCTAGCTTTTCTGCCCCTCTTTTCCTTCTCATCTTCGCTTTTGGGTAAATGTTGATAGTTTGATATTTTTTGTTGTTAACTTTTTATTGTGATTTGGGTGAAAGTTTACAGAGCAGATTGGTTTTCCATTCAACTATTCACACACATTTTGTTTGGTGACATTGATTACAGTCCTCACAGGGTACCAGCACTCTTCCCACTTCTTCCCAGGGTTCCCCATTTCCATTGTCCTTCTTTCCTTTCTCCTCCGTCTTCTGAGTTTTATTCTTAAGAAAATGCTGCCCTTTTGATCTCTTATGGCTGATTGTTCCCAGGAGTGTGTAACTCCCTGGTGTTATTGTTCACCTTATAAGCCTGTCTATTGTTTGGCTGAAAGTTGAACGGGGGGTGAGTGAGTTCACTTTCTAGGCTTGAAGGATGTGTAAGGGCCATAGTCTCAGGGGTCCCATCAGTCTTTATCAGACCCGTAAGCCTGGTCTTTTTTATTATTTTGAGTTTGGTCTACATTTTTCTCTCACTCTATCTAGGACCTCCTATTGTGGTCCCTTTCAGGGCAGTCGGCAGTGGTAGCCAGGCACCATCTAGTCCTTCTTATCTCAGAGTCATGTAGTCTGAGGTTTACGTGGTACATTAATCCTTTGGACTAATTGATTGCTTCTTTGCTTCAGATGAGAAGAGACCATTATTTGCACCTTAGATAGCCACTCACAAGCTTTTAAGACTCCAGTCAATGTTGGCATTTTTGAATCATGCAGACTAAGTATCATGTAATGTGTTCAATTTGAGTTTACCTAATGTATCTTGAGGAGCTCTGGAAGCATAGTGCCTAAGGCACTTGACTGCTAATCAGAAGCCTGGCGGTTCAAACCTACCAGCCACTCCTCAGGCGGAAGGTTGGGCAATCTACTTCCATAGTGATACCGCCTTGGAATCCCAAGGAGGGGTCGCTATGAGTCAGGTCTGACTTGACGGCACATAACAACAACAACAACGTTTCTTGATATAAGGTGGTGTCTGCCAGATTTCTCCACTCTAAAGGGCAGTATTTTTCCTATATAACTAATAAGTAATATGTTGGAAGGTACTTTGAGACTATATAAATATTCTGTTCATTGTTAAACTCCCACTCATTAGTTTTGACGATTTATCTAATTTCATCTTTCCTTCTGTTGTAAGGAAGAGCTTGGCCTTTACCCACATTTATTTACTAGTATCAGCAAAATTCATGGATTCCTATGTTATTGTCAGAGATTTGGCCAGTGACAGCTACATCAAACTAGCTACAATATCCTTTTGGTATATCCCTGTAATTGTTTGAGAATTTCCTGACTTTGTGGTTCCATGCTCATCTTACACTTTTCCTGCTCCAGCCCTGGAATCAGCCTTTGCTCTAAGAGTCCTCATTTACTCTAATGGAAAATGGTATTTAGATACACAGATTTTGGAATTAGATGGAATCATTACTACTGGTTTGTCAGAGAACAGTAGTTAAGAAATACATATAATGTACAGTATATGATATATATATATCCATGAGTTCATACACATAGCTTCAATCTCAATCCAACAACACAAGGTACATTCCACACTTTCTTCTTGTTGTATTTTAACTCCTGTCTCCAAAGATGAGAGACCTGGCACCCAATAACCTCAATATATTTACTTGCTAATCCATATCACTTCAATAATCAAATTTATCAAGTAGTTTAATTTTTGTTTAAAGTTATTTAAGTAAAATTTTCAGACATGAAATGCTTAAATCTTAAGTGTACAATTAAATGAGTTGTGACAAATAAATACACTAGTCCAACCCAAGATATCAAGATACAAAACATTTCTACCACCCCAGAGAGGTACTTTGTCAATCATTCTTCCACAGACGTAAATAATTTTTTAGGTTTTTTTCATGGAGATTTTTGTCTATTTACTAGTTGTTGAAGTTGTTGACCTCATGTGGAATCATGTAGTATGTGTCTGGAGCTCAACATGTCTGAGAGATTCATGCATGTTTTTGCATGTTAGTATTTCTTCCCTTTTTATTAAGTAGTATTCCATTGTACAAATATATCTTAACTGATTTGTCTGTTCTTCAATTCAGAGATATTTGAATTGTTTTCAGTTGTTGGCTATTATAAATAAAGCTGCTATGGCCTTTCTTTTAGACATTTTTTTGTGGATGTAGATTTTTATTTCTCTTGGATAAATAACCATTAATGAAACTTCTCACAGGATAAGTGTCTATTTGTGTAACTTTATAAAAAGCTGCCAAAGCATTTTCCAAAGTGGTTGTACCATTTTACACTCTGCCTAGTGATGTATCAGATTTCCATTGCTCCATAGCCTTGACAAAATTTGGTGTTGTGGTATTATCTTTTTTATATATTGCTAGATTCAATTTTAGGGAGCTCTGGTAGCATAGTGCCTAAGGCACTTGACTGCTAACCAGAAGGCTGGTGGTTCAAACCCACCAGCCACTCCTCGGAAGGAAGGTTGGGCAATCTACTTCCGAAGTAATACTGCCTTGGCAACCAAAGGAGGTGTTGCTATGAGTCAGATTTGACTTGATGGCACATGACAACAACAACAACAACAACAACAGCAGATTCAATTTACAAACATTTTGTTTAAATATTTTTGTGTCTATGTTCATGAAGGATCCTGGCCTGTGATTTTCTAGTGATTTCTTTGAGTTAAGCTTTGGCATTAAGCTTATGTTAGCCTCATAAAATGAATTGATAATTGTTCCCTCCTCTTCTAATTTTTGGAAAAGTTTGGGCAAGATTGTTTGGGTAAGATTGTGTGGTGATGTTGAATAGTGAAGCCATCTTAGCTTGGAGATTTCTTTGAGGGGATTTTTTTTTTTAATAATGAGTAAACTTACTTAACAGATATTGGGGTATACAGTATTTCCATTCCATCTTGTTTCAGTTTTTGTAAGTCCTTTTTATTTCTTTCCCCAAAGAATTAGCCCATTTCTTCTAAGTGTTGAATTGATTGCCTTAAAGTTGTTTATATTATATTTTCCTATTATCTTTTTAGTGTTTTTAGGATCTATAGTGATATTACCCTTACATTATTAGTACTGATAATTTTTTCTCTTTTTTTCTTATTTGATTTTGCTTTGGGTATGCCAGCTTTATCAATCTTCTGAAGAAAACATCTTGGTTTTATTAATTTTCTTTCATTTCTATTTTTATGCTGTTGGTTTCTTCTCTTTATTATGTTTTTCCTTCTACTTACTTTGGGTTCAATTTGTTCTTTTTTCATAGTTTCATAAAGTCAAAGTTTAGTTTTATGTTGTCTTTTCTTAATATAAATGTACAACTATACATATATTAATATATATTATATCTGTTGTCACTAATTTCTAATATAATTTCATTGTGGTTAGAAAACACACTCTTAAAGTTCCAATCTTTTGAAATTTATTAAGATATAATACATATTAGTGAATGTTCTATATACATTTGGAAAGAATGTGTAATCTATAGATGGTGCTTGTAAGGGTCTATAAAATTTGTTTAGATCAAGATGGTTGATGGTATTGCTCAGATCTTCTGTACCTTTACTAATTTTTGTCTAGTTCTACCAATTTCCGAGAGGGAGGTTAAATATATTCAATAAATACAATTATGATGGGGAATTGTTTATGTCTTCCTTTAGCAGCTCTGTAACTAGATGCATATTACATGTTTAGAGGAGCTCTGGTGGCGTAATGCCTAAGGCATTTGACTGCTAACTAGAAGGCTGGCAGTTCAAACCCACTAGTCACTCCTCGGAAGGAAAAGTGGGCAATTTACTTACGTAGTGATACTTACCACCTTGGAAACTCAAGGAGGGGTTGCTATGAGTCGGATCCGACTCAATGGCAGTGAGTTTGGTTTTGAGTACATGTTTAGGGTTCTTATGTTTGTCTGATGAATTGAAATGTTTCTCTTGTCTCTGGCACCAGTCTTACTTTGAAGTCTATTTTACTTGATGTTAATATAGTCATTCCAGTTTTCTTATGCTTATCGCTTGCACTGTATATCATTATTCATTTGTTTACTTTCAACTTGTCTGGGTACTTATATTTAGGGTACCACTCTTAAAGAGAGCACACTGTCAGGTCCTGTGTTTTTATCCATTCTGATGATCTTTGCCTACTAATTGGAGAGTCTGATACATTTATAATTGTGTAATTATTGATATCATTGGATTCAGGTCAACTATTTGGCAATTTGTTTTTTATTTCTCCTGTATGGTTTTTATTTCTCTGTTCATCTGTATCTGCCTTCTTTTAAGTTGATTGAATATTTTGTACTATTTCATTTTATCTCTTTTACTGGCTTTTCAGCTTTACCATTTTCCATTTTTTTCCTTTTGATTAGTAGTTATTCTAGGGATTACATATGCATCCTTAACTTATTACTGAGACTTAATATTGCATGAAATATTATGAAAACATTGCAAGAGTATAGTTCTATTTATTCTCCCCACCTTTGTGCTATTGTTACATATTACATCTTTATACATTACAAATCCCAAACATAATGCTATACATTTTGCTTTAAAGTCACTTCTGAAAAGAAATTAAGAGAAGAAATATATATATAATCTTTCATTTTACCTACACATTTACCACTCCTTCCTAGAAATCCAAGTTTCTATCTAGTGTCATTTCCTTTAAGCCTAAAGAACTTCCTTTAGCATGTCTTATAATGTAATTCTGTTGTTGTAGTTGTTTGCTGCCAAGTGATTTCTGATTCAAAGAGACCCTATAGGACAGAATGGAAATGCTCCATAGGGTTTCCTAGGCTGAAATCTTTACCCACCTGAGTGGCTGATGGATTTGAACCACTGACCTTTCAGTTAGCTGTTGAGTGCTTAACAATTGTACCACCAGGGCTCCTTAGTATAGGTCTATTGATAGTAAATTGTCTCAGCTTTTGCTTATCTGAAAATGTCTTTAATTTACCTTTATTTTTAAAGAAAATTTTCACCAAATATGGAATTCTGGGTTGATAGAGTTTTTTCCTATTAGGGCTTTCAAGATGCTGTTCTACTATATCCTCCCCTCCATTGTTTCTGATGCCTCACTGATAACACTATGTCATATACCACTTTTCCATGTATACACTGGTCTGTTTCTGTCCTGTCTATTCTTTTCCTTGACTCATTTATCTGTTCTGAGCCAGTACTCCTGCTTTTATTGCTGTGGTATTTAGAATATCTAATTTATCTGAAGGGAATGACCCTTCTTTTTTAATTAATCTTTTAAAAAATTATGATTTGGATAAAAGTTTAAAGAGTAAATTCATTCTCCATACAGCAGTTCTTACACATTTTGATTCGTGACGTTGACTGCCATCCCTACAATAAACAGCCCTCTTCCCCCTTCCTCCCTGTTGTTTACCTCTTCTCTGTTTCTATCCTTCCTATGCATTCCTGCCCTCTGAGCTATCTCTCGATGCAAATGCTGCCTTTCTGATGTCTTATGATTGATTGTTCTAAGGAGTGTACCTACCTGTTGTAAACTGTTGTTGTTGTTGTTATGTACCGTTAGTTAAGTCGGACCCAACCCATAACAACTACTCCTTGGGTTTCTGAGACAGTATCACTACAGAAGTAGATTGCCCAACCTTTCTTCCAAGGACAGGCTGGTGGGTTTGAACTGCCAGCCTCCTGGTTAGCAGTTAAGTGCCTTAGGCACTATGCTGCCAGAGCTCCTACCTGTTGTAAATGTTTATCTTATATTCCTGTCTATTTAAATGGAAGCCACAGGGGTGAATTCAGTTGTAGGCCTGAAAGGTGACTAGGGACCATAGTCTTAGGTGTTTCACAAGTCTCTATCAGACCAGTAAGCCTGGTCTTTTTTTTTTTCTTCATGATTTTGAGCTTTGTTCCATATTTTTCTCCCACTCTATCCAGAATCTCCTGCACTGATCCCTTTCCTAGTGGTTGACAATGGTAACTGGGCATTGTTGAGTTCTTCTGGTCTCAGCGTCAAGCAGGCTGAGGTTCACAAGATCCACTAGTCCCTTGGGCTAATTGTTTCTGTATGTCTTTTGTTCTTCATTCTTTTTTTTGCTCTGGACAAGGAGAGACCAATTGTTGCACGCAGATGGCCACTTACAAGCTTTTAAGACCCCAGTTGCTACTCACCAAAGTGGGATGTAGAATAATATTTTAGTGTATTATGCCAGTTGAGCTTGATGTCCCCCACAACCATGATCCTGAGCCCAGGGGTCCAAGAACTTGCTCCCTCAGGGTGGTTGGCTGTGGCTAAGAAGTTATTGTAACTTTTCTCCCTGTCATTTCTATTTATATGGACATTCTTACAGCACATACAAATATGTATGTAGAAATATTGTCTGCCAACTTTATATATGGTCATGGGTATATTCCCCTTTGCCTGGACATATCTGATTATTCAGCCTGTCTACCTATATATCTACCCATAGATAATTGTTATTAATGATAATGTAGTACTGTGTATATAAAAGTGTTTATCTTTGTTGTGTGTACCTCTTGTGCCCCTCTCTGTGTCTTTGTTTTCCTTAGTGTTATCGTTTTAGTTACTGGCTTTTTGTATATCACCTTTCCCTTCACCCAAATCAATACTTGTCTCTTTATCTATCTAGCTATCTTCCCTCCCCTCCCTGGTAAACAACAAAGAAATTTTCCTTCCATACATAAACCTTTCCTTGACTTTTTACAATATTGGACTAAAACAGTATTTTCCTTTTGTGATTGACTTATTTCACTCAGTGTAATGTCCTCCAGGTTCATTGACAATATGTGGTGTTTCACAGATTCTACATTATTTAGCATTACATAGTATTCTACTGTGTGTATGTAACATAGTTTGGTTATCCATTCTTCTGTTGATGGGTACTTAGGTTGTTTCCATCTCTTTGCTGTTGTGAATAGTGCTACAATGAACATGGGTATACTTATATCTGTTTGTGTCCTGGCTCTCACTTCTTTAGGATATATACCTAGTAATTGGATTGCTGCATCAAATTATATTTCTATTTCCAACTTTTTAAGGAATTGCCATACTGAGTTCCACAGTGATTGTATTAATTTAGAGTCCCAACAGCAGTGTATGAGAATCTCAATCTTTCCACATCCTCACCAGCATTTGTTATTTTCTGTGTTATTGAATTTTGCTTTTAGTGCTGGGGTAAGATGGTATCTCGATTTTGTTTTTATTTGCATTTCTCTAATGGCTAATGATCAGGAACATTTCTTCATGTGTTTGTTGGCCACCTGAATATCGTCTTTGGTGGAGTGTCTGTTTATGTCTGCTGCCCATTTTTTAATTGGATTGTTTGTCTTTTTGACATTAAGGTGTTGGAGTTTTCTATAAGTATTAGGGATCAGTCCCTTGTCAGCTCTATCATTGCTGAATATTTTTTCCCCAATCTGTAAGTTCTCGTTTTACTCTCTTGGAGAAGTCTCTTGATGCACATAAAAATCTAATTTTTAGAAGGTCCCTGAAGTAAATTACATGATATGGCTTTTCTAGCCATGGTCTTTGCAACTCCCACTTTGCTGAGAGAAACTGAGTACCTGATTGTTAAATTACCCACCTGGGATAATTCTGTTGAAGGATCATTAAGTAATCTTTTGGGAAGTTCGCTCTCTCTCATGTGTGCAGAATTTTGATGTTGAGATTAGTTAGTTGTGCACTCTACCAGGCTTAAAATGAGCCCAGCTAGAGGCAGAAAAGAGAAGTCTCTGACTGTTGGCTGAGAGAGACATGCTGCTGAGAGAGATGCACTACTGAAAGAAAGATGTGAGAGAGAGACATGCTACTGAGAGAGATGGCCAGCTGAGAGAGACTGACTGTGTTCCTGAACTTGAATTGTAGCCTGTTGCTTCCCTATTAAACCCCATAATCTGTTTTTCTGTGTGGCCACTGCAGTGAATTATTGAACCCAGCAGAGAGGTTGTGGGTGCTGGGGGAGGAACAGTTGGTCACAAGATTAGTAAGAGAGTTGGAGGGTGGTGGCATGTCTGGCCTCCTAAGAACAGGCTTTGGGCTGTTAATAGTGATTCTGTTTTCCTCTTGTGTAGTTAGAGGAGGTCCAAAGATACTGCCTTCCTGCCCCTTTAACTGTCCCAATCACCTAGTTTATCTTCTGCTGTTTGTGCATTTTGGTTACACTTGATAGTCTGTTTAGGTCATAAATTAGGGCCCTAGTTTTTCTTTGATGAAATTTATAATTTTAGGTTTCACATTTAACTCTTTGATCCATCTGGAGTTAGTTTTTGTGTATGGTGTGAGGTATGGATCTTGTTTCATTTTTCTGCAAATGGATATTCAGTTTTGCCAGCACCATTTGTTAAAGATATGATCTCTTCCCCATTGAATGGATTTCAGCCCTTTGTCAAAGATCAACAAAACAAAACAAAACAAACAAACAACAAAAGGAGCTCTGGTCAATTTTGTTACAGATGTCTGTGTGTCTCTCATACCAATACCAGGTTGTTTTGATCACTGTGGCTGTATAGTAGGATTTGAAATCCAGGAGTGTGAGACCTCCTACTTTGTTGTTCTTCAATAGTGCTTTGCTTATCTGAGGTCTCTTTCTGTTCCACATAAAATAAGTGATTGTTTTTTCCATGTCATTAAAGAATGTTGATGGAATCCGGATCAGGATTGCATTGAATGTATAGATTGCTTTGGGTAGTATTGACCTTTTCAGTGTTCAATCTTCTTATCCATGAGGATGCTATGTTCTTCCATTCATGTAGATCTTTTATAGTTTCTTGAAGTAGTGTTTTGTAGTTTTCTTTGTATAGGTCTTTTGTATCCCTGGTAAGATGTATTCCCAAGTATTTTATCTTTTGGGTAGCTATTGTAAATGGTATTGATTTCCTTATTTCTTTTTCAGAGATCTCTTTGCTTGTGTAGAGGAATCCAACTGCTTTTTGTATGTTGATCTTGTATCCTGTCACGATGTTAAATCTTTCAATTAGTTCACTTATTGCTGCTTCTCTTGGGTTTTCTATGCATAAGATTATATCAACTGCAAATAGGGGTGGTTTTACTTCTTACCAATTTGGATGCCTTTGTTTTCCCTTCCTTGCTTATTTCCCTGGCTAGGATTTCCAACACAATTTTGAATAGAAGTGGTGATGGAGGGTATACTTGTCTGGTCCCCATTTGCAAGGGGAATGGTTTTGGTCTCTCTCCATTGAGAATAATGTTGGCTGTTGGTTTTGCATATATGCGCTTTATTATGCTGGGGCATTTCCCTTCTATTCCTTTTTTTTCTCAGAGCTATATCCAGAATGGATGTTAGATTTTTATCAAGTGCCTTTTCTGCATGGATTGATATGATCATGTGGTTCTTTTCCTTTATTTTACTTATGTGACAGATTATATTAATTGTATTTCTAATGTTGAACTATCCTTGCATACCAGGTATGAATTCCACTTGGTCATAATGTATTATTTTTTTGATATGTTGTTGGAGTCTATTTGCTAGGATTTTTAAAAAAGATTTTTGTATCTATATTCATGAGGGATATTGGTCTGTAGTTTTCCTTTCTAGTGGTCTTTGGCTGGTTTTGGTATCAGAGTTATGTTTGCTTCATAAAATGAATTTGGGATGATTCAATCTTTTTCTATGCTCTAGAATAGTTTGAATAGAATTGGTATCAGCTTTTCTCTGAATGATTGGTAGAAATCTGCAGTGAAACCATTTGGGCCAGGACATTTTTTGTTGGTAATTTTTTTTTTTTTTTTATGACCTGTTCAATTTCTTTTTTGGTTATGGGTGTCTTCAAGTTTTCTACCTCAGTCTGTGTTAGTATATTTAAGTAATATATTTTTAAAAATCTGTCCATTTCTTCCAGGTTTTCAAATTTGTTGGAGTGCTGTTCTTCATGTTGTACTTATGTGCCATCAAGTTGGACCCAACTCATAGCGACCCCTCCTTAGTTTCTGAGGAGGTATCACTACAGAAGTAGATTGCCCCATCTTCCTTCCAAGGAGTGGCTAGTGGGTTTGAACCACCAGCCTTCTGTTACCAGTCAAGTGGCTTAGGCACTAGGCTACCAGAGCTCCTCCTTCTGTTCTTCATGTTGTTATTGTTGTTATGTGCCATCGAGATGACCCGACTCATAGCGACCCCTCCTTGGGTTTCCAAGGCAGTATCACTACGGAAGTAGATTGCCTAATCTTCCTTCCGAGGAGTGGCTGGTGGGTTTAAACTGCCAGGCTTCTGGTTAGCAGTCAAGTGCCTTAGGCACTATGCTACCAGAGCTCCTTTGTTCTTCATAGTATTCTGATATTATCCTGTTTATTTCAGTTGTGTCTGTTGTGATGTCATCCATTTCATTTCTTATTCATGTTATTTGCATCTTCTTCTTTTCCTTTTCTATGTTTGTTGTCAGTGGTTTGTCAATTTTATTAGTATTTTCAAAGAATCAACTTCTAGTCTTGTTGATTTTTTTCTATTGTCTTTCTATTTTCTGTTTCATGTATTTCTGCTCTAATCTTTATTATTTCTCTTATTTTGGCAATGATAGGCTTCTTTTCACTGCTCTTTCTTATTGTTGGGGATGTTGGGTTCAGGAGTTGATTTTGGCTCTTTTTTTTCTTTTTTGATGTGTGCATTTACTGCTATAAATTGCCTTCTGATCACCATCTGTGCTGTGCCCCAAAGATTTTGTTGTGTTTTCATTCTTGCTTGATTCAAGGCATTTTTTAATTTCATTTTTTATTTCTTCTATGGATACCTTTCATTGGGAGAGTACATATATATTATGATTATGTCCTGTTCAACTGATCCTTTAAACATTATATAATGTCCTTCCTTGTCTCTTATGGTAGTTTTCATCTTTAACTCTATTTTACCAGAGATTAATATTGCCACTCCTGCTCTTTTCTGATTACCATTTCCTTGATATATCTTGCTCCAACCTTTGATTTTTAGTCTATTTTTGTTTTTGTGTCTACGATGAGTCTCTTGTAGACCATGTATTGACAGGTCATATTTTCTTATCCAGTCTTCAACTCTCCATCTCTTGAGTGGTGGTTTAATCCATTTACATTCAATGTAATTATCAACAACTATGAATGTATTGGTGTTATTTTGTTATGTGTTTTTTCTTGGTATTGATGATTTCTTTGTTCCATATAATTTTCTGTTCTGATCTCATTTAGTTTATGAATTGTGTTCATTTCCTTCATTGCTATTGCTTTAGTATTTGCTAACTATTCACGCCTCTCCTCTTTTTTTAATTTTTATGTGAATCTTTACTATTTTTCTTTGAGGTTATCCCATGATTTATAATTTTCTTCCCAAATTTAGAGCAGTCTGTTCTACCTCACAATTGTCTTGACTTCCTCTCCATTTGGAATTTCTATACCTACACTATCTATTCAGTCTTTTTGATGTGTACTTGGTCTCATTTACCAATTGATGTCTCTGGTTCCCTGTTTACAG
>NW_006921626.1:3648842-3649516 GCF_000298275.1 Orycteropus afer afer | reverse complement strand
AGGGTTTTATATATATATCATCCCATTGCCTTCTTGCCTGTGTAGTTTCTGCCAAGAAATGAGAGCATAGTCTTCTTGGTTGTCCTTTGCAGGAAACTTTGTTTTTCCCATGCTGTTTTCAGGATTCTTTGTCTTTGATTTTTTATTTATTTTTATTTAGTTATTTTAAGAGCTTGTTTTACATTCAATATTATGTGTACATTTAGTTTCACTCCCCATTTACCATGTCCAACCCTAACTCAGTCTCCTCCTCTCCTTCCCCTATAACCCTTCCCCTGTGCCTCTCATATTTATGCACTCCTGTTTGTCCTGCATTTCCTCAATTTGAATGTTGGTCCTTTGATGCCCTGTGGTCTTTTGCTCTAAGGGATGTATTACCATAGAGTATGTGGGTGTGTCATCCTGGTTGAGTGGTCTGTTTGTACATCTTGTTAACTATTGGATTGACAGCCAGCCCTTGGGGATGCATTTTATTCCAGGCACAGAATGTATTCCATGGTCATAGTATTGGGAGTCTCATCAGATTTCATCTGACCAGTTCTGGTCATTATTGAGTTTTTGGATTTTGGTCTGTATTTCCTCCCACTCTATCCAGGATCTCCATATTTAATCTTTTCCTGAGTGGTTGGCATGGGTAACCAGGCACCATCTAGTTCTTCTGGTCTTGAGGGCCA
>NW_006921626.1:3647118-3647787 GCF_000298275.1 Orycteropus afer afer | reverse complement strand
AGGTGCATATCCAGTTTTGCCAGCACCATTTGTTAAAGAGGCTATCTCTTCCCCATTTAATGGGTTTTGGACCTTTGTCAAAGATCAGTTGTCCACAGATGGATGGGTCTATATCTGGACTTTCAATTCTGTTCCATTGGTCTATCTGTCATTGTACCAATGCCATGCTGTTTTGACTACTGTGGTTGTATAATAGTCCTTAAGATCTGGGAGTGTGAAACCTCCCACTTTGTTTTTCTCTTGAGAAGTGCTCTGCTTATCCAAGGTCCCCTTCCTTTCCATATGAAGTTAGTAATTGTTTTTCCCATGTCCTTAAAAAATTATTAGAATCTGGATCAGGATTGTGTTAAATGTGTAGATTGCTTTAGGTAGTATTGACATTTTCACAATATTGAGTCTGTCTATCCATGAACAGGGTAGGTTCTTCCATTTATGTAGTGCTCTTGTTGTCTCTTGTAGCAGTGTTTTACAATTTTCTTTGTATAGGTCTTTTGTGTCTCTGGTGAGGTATATTCCTAGATATTTTATCTTTTTAGTAGCTATTGTAAATGGTATTGTTTCTCTTATTTCTTTATCAGAGGACTCTTCGTTGGTGTAGAGGACTCCAACTGATTTTTTATGCTGACCTTGTATCCTGCCACTTTGCTGAACCTCTCTATTAGTTCCAGT
>NW_006921626.1:3630066-3647018 GCF_000298275.1 Orycteropus afer afer | reverse complement strand
TTCTTCTGTGCCAATTTGTATGCCTTTTATTTCTCTTTCTTGCCTTTTTGCCCTGGCCAGGACTTCCTATGCAATGTTAAATAGCAGTGGTGATAGAGGGCATCCCTGTTTGGTTTCCATTTGTAAGGGGAATGCCCTGAGTCTTTCTCCATTAATAATGATGTTGGCTGTTGGTTTTGCATATATACCATTTATTATGTTGAGGAATTTCCCTTCTATCCTTATTTTGCTGAGAGTTCTGAACAGGAATGGATGTTGGATTTTTTCAAATACCTTTTTGGCATCAATTGATATAATTGTATGGTTCTTTTGTTTTGTTTTGTTTATGTGGTGGATTACATTGATTGTTGTTCTGATGTTGAAGCACTCTTGCAAACCTGGTATGAATCCCACTTGGTCTGGGTGTATTAATTTTTTGAAATGTTGTTGGACTCTGTTGGTTAGGATTTTGTTAAAGATTTTGGCATCTATGTTCGTGAGGGATATTGGTCTGTAGTTTTCCTTTCTAGTGGTATCTTTCCCTGGTTTTGGTATTAATGTTATGTTTGCTTCATAAAATGAGTTTGGGAGTATTCCATCTTTTTCTATGTTCTGGAATATCTTGAGTAGCATAGGTGTCAACTCTTCTCTGAATATTTGATAAAATTCTCCAGTGAAGCCATCAGGGCCAGGACTTTTTTTTGTGGGAAGTTGTTTTTTTTTTTTTTTAATGACCTGTTCAATTTCTTCTTTTGTCATAGATCTATTCAAGTATTCTATCTCAGAGTGTGATAGTTTAGGTAGGTCTTGTGATTCTAGAAACTTGTCCATCTCTTCTAGGTTCTCAAATCTGTTGGAGTACAAATTTTCATAATATTCAGTCAATAACTTTTTTATTTCAGTTGGTTCTGTTGTGATGACTCCCTTTTTGTTTACAATTCTTGTGATTTGGATCTTCTCTTTCTTTTCTTTTGTTAGATCTGCCAATGGTTTATCAATTTTATTAATCTTTTCAAATAATGAGATTTTTGTTTTGTTGATTTTCTCTACATTTTCTTTTTTTTTCTGTTTTATTTATTTCTTCTCTGACCTTTATTATTTCCTTGGAGCTCTGGTAGCATAGTGCCTAAGGCACTTGACTGCTAACCAGTAGGCTGGCGGTTCAAACCCACCAGGCACTCCTCGGAAGGCTGGGCAATTTACTTCCATAGTAATACCGCTTCGGAAACCCAAGGCAGGGTTGCTATGAGTTGGGTCCGACTCGACCACACATAACAACAACAACAAGATGCTGTAGGATTCTTTTTTTGTTCTATTTCTAATTGTTGGAGTTGATGAGTTAGTGTTGATTTTGTTTTTTTCCTCTTTTTTGATGTATGCATTTATTGCTATAAACTGTGATTGTTCAGCTTCCATATGTCTGATGTTTTTTCCTTGCTCTTCCTATTATTAATTTCTAATTTTATAGCTTGTTATAGCATTGTGGTCCGAGAAGATGCTTTGTAGTATTTCAATGCTTTTGAATTTATTGAGGCTTGCTTTATGTCCTAACATATGATCTATTCTGGAGAAGGATCCATGCGCACTGGAGAAGAATGTAAATTGTGTTCTGTTGGGTGGAATGCTCTGTATATGTCTATGAGGTCGAGTCATTGATTGTATTGTTGAGTTCTTCTGTATTTGTGTTGAGTTTTCTTCTAGCTGACCTGTCCCTCTTTGAAAGTGGTGTGTTAAAGTCTCCTACTACTATTGTAGAGTTGTCTATTTTCCCTTAAAATTCAGTTAATATTTGCTTCATATATTTTGCAGCACTTTCATTGGGTGCATAAATATTTATTATCATAACATCTTCTTAGTCAATTGACCCTTTCAGCATCATATAATGTCCTTCTTTGTCTCTTATGATGTTTTTTCACCTTAATGTCTATTTTATCAGAAATTTATATTGCCACTCCTGGTCTTTTTGGTCACCATTGCCTTGGTATATTTTTCTCAATCCCTTAACTCTTAATTTGTTTTTATCCTTGTGTCTAAGGTGGAAGCATATGGATGGGTCTTCTTTTCTTATCCAGTCTGCCACTCTCTCTCTCTTGATAGATGCATTTAGTCCATTCAAATTGAGTATAATTAGTGATAGGTATGAATTGATTGCAGTCATTCTATTTTTTTTTTTTTCTGTCATGTTGTTAGTGTTTCCTTGGTCCATGTACTTTTCTGTGCTGAGTTTGGTGTGTTGCTAATGCTTCCTCCCCTTTCTTCTTTATTGTTAGTTTTGTACTTATTTAACCCATATGTTTTCCTTCCTTCTGGATTTGCTGAGGGGGATTGTTAATTTTGTCTGTGGTTACCTTGGAGTAAATTGTTGTCTCAACATTTTTAGAACAATGTGTACTGTGAAGACATTGTCCTGTTTTCCTCTCCATTTGGAAGTTTGTACCTAGAAGTTTTATGTCCGCTAATAAGTTAGTTGCTGTTGTCATGTGCTGATTGACTTCCTTGGTTTTAGACCTTGGTTTTACAATGTTTTATGGTCTTATTTTAAGTTTCTATTTCTAATTTGGTTTTAGTGTTGATGCCATGTATCCTCATTTTGTTGATCTGTGTTGTGGGTTCTCTATGGGAACGACTTCCTT
Source organism: Orycteropus afer afer (assembly GCF_000298275.1). Taxonomy (NCBI): domain Eukaryota; kingdom Metazoa; phylum Chordata; class Mammalia; order Tubulidentata; family Orycteropodidae; genus Orycteropus; species Orycteropus afer. Next base: position 3,644,406 of record NW_006921626.1, on the reverse strand, counting down.
AAGGTTTTCTTATAGGGTTGATTTTCACAAGATCCCTTAATTTCTGTTTGTATGAGAATGCCTTGATTTTGCCCTCATATTTAATGGATAATGGCTGGATATAATATTCTTGGTTGGAAGCTCTTTTCCTTCAGTATTTTATATATGACGTCCCATTGCCTTCTTGCCTGTGTGGTTTCTGCTGAGTAATCAGAGCTCAGTCTGTTTGATTGTTGTAAGTAATATTTCTTTTGTCCCAGGCAGCTCTCAAATTTTTTTCTTTGTCTTTGGTTTTGGAGAGTTTGATTATAATATGCCTCTCTTTTTCTCTTGGGATCTATCTTGTGTGGGGTTCTATGTGCTTCTTGGTCAAATATCTTTTCCTCTTTCATGATATGGGGGAAGTTTTCTGTTAGCAGTTCTTCCACAATTGTCTCAGTGTTTTTTTTTTTTTTTTTTTCACCTTTTCTTCTGGAATTCCAATGAGTCTTATTATTATTTTATTTTATTTTTTTCATGTCATCCGATGTAATTCTTAGGTTCTCTTCATTTCTCTTAAATCTTTTTTCTGATTTTTCTTCATACAGGCTGGTGTCCAGGGATTTGTCTTCTAGTTGGGATATGTGTTCTTCAGCCAGTTCTAACCTACTCTTTTGTGCTTCTACTGTGTTGTGTAATTCTGTCATTTTGGTATTCATCTTCTCGATTTTCTAACTGCTGTTTTTGTGTGAGTTCTGATTGTGCATTAATCTTGTTAATTTGTTCTTGAATGATTTTCTTGAGTTCTTCCAGGGAACTATCTGTGTTATCCTGGCTTCTGTTTGGGGTTTCCTTAGGCTCTTGTAATGCTCTATAAACATATCTTCTAAATTCCTTCTCAGATAATTCTATTGCCTCCTCTTCCTCCATGTTTAATGAGACCTTTGTTTGTGTTTTTGCTTCTAATGCCTTGTCCTGTTTTTTGTTTGATTTGAGGTTGCCTATTGTTTCCTAGACATTTTGAGGTTGTCTTTAACTGTTGGTTATGTATTGATTTGTTTTGTCCTGCTTTTATGATTTAATATTTTGAAAAGGTGAAGCTGGTGTATTTTTTTTTTTTTTTTTCAGTTACTAATTCAAGTATGCTGGGTTGCTCTGTAGTTTTCTTTGTGATGGTGGAATGTGTGGAATGTGGATATGGGTGGAATGTGTGGAATGTGCATATGGGTTTCTGTTTGTCCTAAAGAGGTTTAGAATTTGAACCAGGAGGTATTATGGTGGCCGAATGTGGTTTCTTCTATTGGATGAGTGAGTTATTGGTGGATAAGATGATAGTGGAAGAGCAAAAGAAGGAAAGCTTCCCATTGCTACGGGCTGTTTCTAGGACTTTGAGTGAGCTGCTAATGATGACATTGTACTGTTATTCACAGGCCCGCTACTCAAGTTCAGCAAAGACTCCAGTTAGGGGGTCACCACTTTCCGCCAGGTTCAAACACATGCAAAACTCCTGCTCTTGAGGCCCCTTGGTGCTAAAAAGCTGACCCAAGACAACTGCCTGGGTCTGCGATCCACCATGGGAGTTCCTCTCTGGGTCTGCCCACCCATGGTGCCAAAGATCTGCTCAGTTTCAGTGGTGCTGGAGCCAGGGAAGTGCCCATTCATAACCTGTGTTACAATATTAGTGGCCAGGTCAAGCGTGGGCCCCTCAGTACCACTAAACTGACCCGAGCATGATTGGTGATCTGCTATGGGGACACCTCCCCAGGCTTACCCTCTTGCAGCACCAATGGACTCTCTGCTTGGGTTTCAGTGGCACTAGATGTGCCTGTTTGCACCTAGCTGATCCAAGTACTGATACAATCAGGTGCTGAAGGTAGATTCTTGGGATGATTACTGATATGCTGGTGTGGTCTCTGATATGCTGGTGTGTGTGTCTTCTTCCTTAATCCAGGGAGGTCTCAGATGGCCTTTTCCCTGCTGGTCAGTGCTCCACAGGGAGCACTGATGGCCTTTCTTGGGTGCCTGTCAGTGCTCTGCAGGAAAGATCTTCTGATCTTGTTATTCCCCCCCCCCCGTCCCTTTCTTCTTTGTAATTCTACTCCCCTGAGTTTAGTGCACTCTGACTCAGTGAGCTTTTCAGAGCACCAGAAACCCTAATTCAAACTGCTGTACCTAGTTTTTCAAACACTAAGATGCTAGAGGGAATTAGCATGGTGATTACTGATGACACTACATTTTGAACCTGTCGTTGATTTTTGTGAGCTTGATTATGATATGTCTTAGAATTTTCTTTTGAGGTCTATCCAGTTTGGGGTTTGTTGACCTTCTTGAATGGATATCTTCTTCACTTTCATCATATTAGGGAAATTCTCTTCCAACAAGTCTTTGACCATTTTCTCTGTGGTTTAATTTGTCTCTTCCTGATCTGAAATTCTAATCACAAGTAAATCTTCCCTCTGATGGTAACCCACATGAATCTTAGACTTTACTCATTTTGTTTTGATTTTCTTTCTGATTAATTCCTTAACAAAGTAGTGTTGAGATATTTTTCTTCAATCTCACTAATTCTGTCTTCTATTGATTTGATTATAATCCTTTACCCATTCAATGGGAGCTCTGGTGGCATAGTCCCTAAGGCATTTGACTGCTAACCAGAAGGTTGGTGTTTCAAACCCACCAGCCAATCCTCAGAAGGAAGATTGGGCAATCTACTTCTATAGTGATACTTCCTCAGAAACTCAAGGAGGGGTCGTTATGAGTTAGATCTGACTTGATGGCAGTGATTTTCGTTTTTTGGTTTATCCATTCAACATGTTATCTATTTCTGAAATCCTAGTATTAATCTTCTGGGTTTCTATTTGTTATTTCTGTATGGTTTCTAATTTTTTGTTTATTTTGTCAGTTTGTTCTTGTATTGTTTTCCTAGAGTTTTGTCTGTATTTTCCTTGATCTGTCTCTCAATCTGCTGAAGGTACTTGAATATAATTCTTTTGAACTCTTTATCAGGGAGTTCCAATGCTGCTTCTTCCTCAGGGAGGTTTTCTGGGTCTCTATCCTGGTCTCTTATTTGTACTACTTTATCTTGCTTCTTTGTGTGCACTGGGAAGGTTAGTTGTCTCCAATAAATGGTGATATCATTATATTTATATTTAATTGGTGATTGTATGTTGGTGTGATTCACCCAATAATTTTTTTTCCTTTTTTGTTTTGATATATCTGAGTGATCAGGGTACTGTGCTCCTCTCTTTGTTAGTTGGCAGCACTTAGACACTCACCACCTGTCTCCTGGTGGGTGTGATAGAGAACGACAGTGTGTGCATAGATCTCTGCTAACTGTTTGTGAAGAGCAGTTGATGGTGAGTTGGACTGGTATTGGCTGCTGTCTATCATTGATCAGTTGGTGCAGAAGCAAGTTGTGGCCTTCACCCAGTGTATTGGGCTTCAAGAGGTTCAGGTATGGTTAAGCTAGGTGGTCATGTTGGTATATCTAGTTCAGACAAAACCACAAACAAAAAAAAAATCACTGAAAAAAAGAAAAACAAGCAAACAAAAAACACAAACAGCAACAATTTTAAAAAAAGGCAATAAATGAGAAGAAAAATTTTAAAAAGTGACAAAAGAAAGATAAAAAGGAAAAGAGAAAAAAATACCCCACAATATCTGGGGAGGGGGTAATAAAAGAAAAGAGAGCAAGAGAAGAGAAGAAAGAAAAAAATGAAGAAATTATAAAAAGAAAAACAAGGAATGGGAAGAGCCAAAAGAGGAAAAGAATGAAAAAAAAAAAAGGACCAAGGAAAAAGGAATAATAATAATAAAAAAGAACCAGGGAAGGGAAAAAGAAAGAAAAAGAAAAAAAGAAAGAAAAAGAAAAGAAAAGAAAGGAAGAAAAGAGGAAGAAAAAAAGAATAATTTTAAAACAGGCAAATGAAAACAAACTTTGGGGGCTGGGGCAGGGCATCCAGCTTCTGTCAGGGCACAGAGACTGTGATAGAATTCCTGCTGATCCAGAATGAGAGTGGAGGTAGGGGATGGCCACACTTCTGTACACCAAGAGGATGTGGAGTGCAAGAGTAAGAAGGAATATTGTACTTTTCTAGTTGTCAGCCTCCAGGGCAATTGCCCATGCAGTCTTTGGCAAGCAGAGCCAATTCTTAGGTTGCTGCCTATATTGGAACACCACTTGTATATTTTCAAATTGGCCATGCTGTTAGGACAGCCAACAGTCAATTCATGACCAGCATACAAACACGTCAATTATGTTCCTCAATATCAGCAATACAACTCATAATGTAACAACTCAGCTGCCAACCAAACGGTCACTTGTTCAAACCCAATCCCTACAACAAAAAACCCAAAAAACCAAATTCACTGTCATCAAGTTATTTCCAACTCATAGAGGCCCCTCCTTGAGTTTCTGAGGTGGTATCTCTACAGAAGTAGATTGCCCAATTTTCCTGGAACCCTGAGCTTTGAAGGGAAGGATAGAGAAGTAGATTAAGTGCCAACTAAAAGAAGAACCTGAATGAAAACAGTGAATAAGGAGACAAACGGATACTCAAAGGAGATGTTTTTAGAGTTTCTCCATTAGGTGTGATATTTATTTTAGGTTTTTGGTAGATGCTATGCTGGTTATTAAGGGTTAGTTGCTAAGCTCCAGACCTATCTTACTTTGTAATCTGGAGCTAGGACACAGGAAACTACATTTCTCATTGACCAGCTGGCATTCTGCTAGGTCTTGCAATAGGTGACACTAGGAGGAAATTAGAAAGCAGAAGGGAAAGGGACTTGCTTTTTCCTGTGTGCTGGCTGCTCCTGTCAGCATTATCCCAGTAATGACTCTTCACCCAAGTGATTTACCCTCCAGTTTCTCTTGGCACTCCCAGAACCATCTTCAATCACACCCACTCATGAGTACCAGCAGCAACAGAACAGATGTATTTAATGTTTTCTAATTACCATATTTATGATTTTCTATTTTCCTATCTTCCATTGATTAGATTAAGGTATATTTCTTCTGCTGATTTAAACATTTCATATTCTATTTTTATGGCTTTACCTCTAACTTACTAATTTCCATATCTATATTAATTTCACCTCTCTTTCTCAAGCATATCAATAATGTCATCTTCCCTTAAATAGGAAAAATATTTAGCATATTCTTTCTTTTCTCCAATCTTCCCTAACTTTCTTCTAATATTGGCATTGGTTGTTGTTGTTATGTGCTGTTGAGTCAGACCCAACTCATCGCTACCCCTCCTTGGGTTTCCAAGGCAGTATCACTACGGAAGTAGATTGCCTCATCTTCCTTCTGAGGAGTGGCTGGTGTGTTTGAACCGCCAGCCTTCTGGTTAGCAGTCAAGTGCCTTAGCCACTATGCTACCAAAGCTCCCAATATTGGCATTAGGGGATTTTAATTCAATATTTTCTGAGCTTTTCATTGATTATATAGCAATAGTAAACTTTACTCATTTATTTATTCTTGTGCCCGTAACTCAATACATTCTCCTGAATTCAATTTTCTTCTTGCTCAAGTACTTCTTCCATTAGTACTTTCGGAAAGGGCCTTTTGGCATTAAATTTTCCACAGCCTTGCATGCCTCAGAATATTTATTTCATGCTCACATTTAAATATTGGGCTAACAGGACATAAAATTCTAGGTTAGAAGTTCATTTTCTTCAATGCTTTGAATATTATTATTTTTTTGCACAGAATGTTGGTGTTGAAGTTTCTGTTGCCAATGTGATTCTTATTACTTTGAAGATGTCAAGCTTTTTTAAAAAATGTTTTCTTTTCTATTCTTAAACTATAGAATGTCTAATTTTTTTTTTTAAATTCTGCTTAGAATTCTAAGGACCTTTCAAGCTAAGGCTGCCATTGTTTTTCTGATTTATAGAAAATTCTTATTCATTATTTTTGAGTATTTTCTCCAATCCATTTACTCTCTCTCTCTCCTTCTAGGACTACTAGGGTAGAAGTGGACATTTTACTTTTATCCTAGACATCTTTTAACTTTCTTTTTCATTCTTTCTCATCTCTTTATCTCCTCTTGATGCTTTCTAGGAAAACCCCTTAATCTGATCTAGTTCATCTGTTCTTTAGCTGTATCTATTCTGCTATTCAACCCAACCACTGAGTTCTTTATTTTCACATTAAGTCTTTCAATTTGGCTCTTACTCATAAGTTATTATTCCTGCTTCATGTTTCTTAGGGTTCTGACAATGTTATTATGCTTAATTTACATTCCTATTCTGTCCAGTCCATTAATTCTGCTTCCTCTGGTACATGTTGCTCAGTCTGTGGCCTTTTGCATAAGCCAGCAGAAGCCTTCAGTTTGCCACCTGACTTACTAGCCCCAACAACTGTGTGAGCCATTTCCTCACAATTGCATGAGTCATTTCCTTGAAGTAAATTTTTCTATACACGTCTATATATGCTTCACTGGTTTTGCCCCCACTAGAGAACCTAGACTAAGATATGTAGGAAATGTTAATTTTCAATAAGACAAGTAATAGGCATCACTAAGTGGATAACTGGGAGGAGCTCTGGTAGCATAGTGCCTAAGGCACTTGACTGCTAACCAGAAGGCTGGCAGTTCAAACACACCAGCCACTCCTCAGAAGGAAGGTTGGGCAATCCTACTTCTGTAGTGATACTGCCTCAGAAACCCAAGGAGGCGTCGCTATGAGTCGGGGCCGACTCGATGGCACATAGCAACAACAACAACAAGTGATAACTACAGTACACTGAGGAATAAATTAATAGATTTGAACATTATTGATGGTGCCAGATTTCTTCTTTCTCCTCTGAATCATTTCCTAGCCCTTCATGCAAACCTCTCCTTGTCCCCATGTTCCCTTTCCTAATGGAGGTCTCCAGAGCCCTAGCTAGGGAATATTGCAGTGTGAATGGAATGTCACAGAGTTTTAGCCTAAAAATACTGAAATCCAAATAAATATGCCAACAGTCATAGTGTTGTTAAAACATTGAGCTGGGCTCTGGTACAGTCTGCTGTGCATTATGTTCAGCTTAGTATATTGGAATCAGTCCCTTACTTTTTGAAGACAAGAAAAAGAGGCAAAATTTCCACTGCACCATTACTCTTTCTTTTGTCCTGTGGAAAGCAAGTGGCCACTGTTGTAGAGGGGGGCATGCTTTGTTTCACACACATATCTCTGTGTTTCTTCCTGCCAGGCAATGAGGTCTCAGCAGTGCCAGCTTGTTGCCAGGAATCACAGATGGTGAAAGCCAGAAGTAGCTCTAGAAGTCCTATGTAAAACCTCTCATTTTACAATGGAGGAAACTGAGACCAGTGTGGGGTCAGTAGTATGCTCATGATATCACAGTCACAAAAATGGAGTAGAAACCAAGTGGTCTGACTTTCAAACCAATGATTTCTCCATTACAATGAAATTTCACATTAATGTTGATTTAAAAAATCTACCTTTTAAGTCTCTCTTCTGTTAAAGGAGGTAGTGTTATTCATCTTGACTTATTTATTTATTTATATGAATGAATGACCTTGGCTTTCAGAGATAATGCTTTAATTTCTATGGTTTTGTTCCTCTGAGTGATTTTTTTTTTCAGGGTGTGCAGTGGGGATAGAAGGTAGAAATAAAGTAGCTTTATTTGGAACAATCTGCGTTAGCTTTTTTTTTTTTTTTTTTTTTTAATGAAAGTGTTTATGAAGCTGAGGTTGAGACAGACTTTGAGATAGGCACAGGGAGACCCTTATTTGCTTTCATAGACCTGAATGACACACAGTCAGTGGGTTATTTACTCAGTTGTCAATCAACATGATTTTCTCAAGGTACTATTTCGTATCAGGCTCTGTAAGATGTTAGGGGCACAGCATTAAAGTTTCCTTCAAGCACCTGGGGAGACCAGGGCAGCAAATTGTGAATTTTCAGCCCTTGTATTACATACATTACATACTGTGTTGGCAGTATGCAAGTATGCACAGGTGCTGTGCAAGGAGAGAGGAGAAACATTATCCAACTCATCACATCACACTTATTTATGAGTCTGTTGAGTTTTAGTTATTGATCCCTTCTAGCATCCTGTGTCAGGCTAGTTCATGATAGGTGAAAAATCATTGTTATATGAATCAATGCATGTTGTTTTTGCTGTTGTTAGATGCCACAGTCAGCTCCAATTCATAGCAATCCTATGTAAAACAGAACGAAACACTGCCTGTTCCTGCACTATCCTCACAATACTTGAGCCCATTGTTGCAGCCACTGTGTCAGTCCATCTCATTGAAGGTCTTCCCCTTTTTTGCTGACCCTCTGCTTTACCAAGCGTGATGTCCTTCTCCAGGGACTGGTCCTTTCTGACAACATGACCCAAGTATGTGAGAGAAAGTCTGGCCATTCTTGCTTCTAAGGAGGATTCCAGCTGCACATCTTCCAGGACAGTTGTGTTCATTCTGACAGTGCATGGTATTTTCAGTATTCTTTGCCACTATCACAATTCAAATGCTTCTTCTTCTGTCTTCCTTATCCATAGACCAGCTTTCACATGCATATGAGGCTATTGAAAATACTATACCACCTTAATTTTCAAAGTGACATCTTTGTTCTTTAAAACTTTAAAGAGGTCTTTTGCAGCAGATTTGCTCAGTGCAGTATGTCATCTGATTTCTTCACTGGTGCTTCCATGGGCATTGATTGTAGATCCAAGTTAAATGAAATCCTTGACAACGTCAGTCTTTTCTTTATTTATTGTGATGTTGTGTACTGGTCCAGTTCTGAGGATTTTTGTTTTCTTTATGTTGAGGTGTAATCCATACTGAAGGCTGTAGTCCTTTATCCCCACAGATTTATATGTGTGTGTGTATACACATTTATATGTGTGTATATATACATATACATATTGTGAATTGGGTGAAAGTTTACAAAGTAAATTTGTTTTCCATTCAACAATCCATACACATTCTGTTTTGTGACATTATTGTAATTCCTACTGTTTTGGTATTTTGTGCTGCTCTAACAGAAATACCAGAGGTGCTATGGCTTTAACAAACAGGAGTTTAGTCTTTTAAAGTTTTGGAGGCTAGAAGTCAAAGTTCAAAGAGCCAGGTCTAAGGCCTGGGTGAAAACCCCTCAATGTTGGGCTTCAGCTCTGCCTCTTGCTCCTGGCCCTCTAATGTTAGCGGCATCTCTTCACTCAGGCAGCTGCTGGCTGCTGCCGCTTACAAGCCCAAGGTCAACAAGTAAAAAAGCACAGTCCTGATATTACCAGACTACATGGCAGGCAATTGATTCAAATCCCATTAACAATCTTAAGATCGGCAGAGAACATGGCAGGCTGCTGAACAATGACTCGGCTACATGCAAGATTCAAGCATGCCAAAAGCTAGAGACCTTTCTCAAAGTTGCTTCTTATATATTGGAAGCAGACCACATCCCTAAAGCAGCTACTCAGCTGCTCCAGTAGATTCCACCAATTTCACCATGGGGAGTAACTAATCCAGCTGGCCAGTCACTTAAAACCAGACCCAACCAAGATGACACACAACTCTAATTACCACACCCAAGTATTAACAGTATTCTTCCCATTTCCTCCTGGCACTGGCCACTTCCCTTCATTCTTCCTTCCCATCCCCTCCCACTTTCCTAGCTCAATCCTTGGGCAAATGCTGTCCTCTAGATCTCATCTGCTTGACTGTTCTAATGAGTATGTACCCTTCTGATAGGCTGACAGTTGAATGGGGCCAAGTTCAGTCCTCAGCTTGAAGGGTGTCCAAGGACCATAGTCTCAGGGATTTCACCAGTCCCCATCAGACCTACAAGCCTGGACTTTTTTTTTTTTTAGTTTTGTTCCTCATTTCTCCTCATTCTATCTGGGACCTCTTATTGTGATCCCTTTCAGAGCAGTCAGCAGTGATAGCTGAATACTGTCTAGTTTTTCTGGTCTCAGGGTTTTGTAGGCTGGGGTTCACATGCTCCAGTAGTCGTTTGGACTAATTGAAGACTGAAGAAGAATAAATGCTTTTGAGTTGTGGTGTTGGTGAAGAATGCTGAAAATAGCATGGACTGCTAAAAGAACTAACAAATCTGAACTGGAGGAAGTACATCCAGAGTGTTCCTTGGAAGTGAGAATGGCCAGATTTTGTCTCACCTACTTTGTTCAGGTTGTAAGAAGGGACCATTCCCTGAGAAGAATATTATGCTTGGTAAAGTGGAGGGTCAACAAAAAAGGGAACGGCCCTCAATGAGATGGATTGACACAGTGGCTGCAACAATGGGCTCAGGTATAGCAAGGATCGTGAGGCTGGCATAGGACCAGGCAGCATTTTGTTCTGCTGTATGTAAGGTCACTATGAATTGGAGACAACTTGGTGGCACCTAATATTGTTTCCTTGGGTCTTTGATTTTCTTAACTCTTATTTTCTCTAGATGGGTAGAGACCAATAGTTGCACTGTAGATAGCCACTCACAAGCTTTTAAGACCCCAGTTGCTACTCACCAAAGTAGGATGTAGAACATTGTCTTCACAGGCCAATTGACCTTGGTGTCCCCTGAGACTAAGATCCTGATCCTCCATACTCAGCAACTCATTCCCTTAATGTGTTTGGTTGTGACTGAAATGTTTTCATAAATATTCAATATACAATATAAAATAAAGGGGTGGTCAGCACAAAATGATCAAGGCAGTGGAAGGAGTAGCACAGGAATTAAAGGCAACAAAAGTGAATACTATTACATGCACAATCCTGCAATAACAACAATTTATAAGTGTATACATAGATATACACTCAATCTGAGCAGAGGTGCAAAGGTGAATGGGACTACACCCACGTATATATATAAGGTTGACAGAGGTTATCTTTACCTATGTGTTTATATGTACTTCAAATATATCCATTAATGTAGTAGAACATACAGGGGACAAAGTTATGAAGGCTGTAGTCTTCAATCTTCATCAGTAAATGCTTCAAAGCCTCTTCACTTTTAGCAAGCAAAGTTGTGTCATCTGCATACTGCAGACTATTAATGAGTTTTCCCCACTCCTGATGCCACGTTCTTCTTTATATAGTCCAGCTTCTTAGATTATTTGCTCATCATACAGATTGAATAAGTCTAGTGAAAGGGTACAACCCTGACAAACCCCCTTCCTGGTTTTAAACCATTCAGTATATCTTTGTTTTGTTCGAAAAACTGCCTCTTGGTCTATGTACAGGTTCCTCATGAGCACAATGATATGTCCTGGAATTTCTATTCTTCTCAATGTTATCCATAATTTATTATGATCCACACAGTCAAAATAGGAGCTCTGGTAGCATAGTGCCTAAGGCACTTGACTGCTAACCAGAAGGCTGGCGGTTCAAACCCACCAGCCACTCCTTGGAAGGAAGGTTGGGCAATCTACTTCCATAGTGATACCACCTCGGAAATCCAAGGAGGGGTAGTTATGAGTTGGGTCCGACTCGATGGCATATAACAACAACAACAACACACAGTCAAATGCCTTTGCATAGTCAATAAAACAGATAATCATCTTTCTGATATTCTTTGCTTTCAGCCAAGATCCATGTGACATCACCAATGATATACCTAGTTCCACACCCTCTTTTGTATCCAGCTTGAATTTCTGGAAGTTTTCCCTCTCAATATACTGCTGCAACCATTTTTAAAATTATCTTCAGCAAAATTTTACTTGTGTGTGATATTATGCTATCATTCAATAATTTCCACATTCTATTGGATCATCTTTTTTTGGAATGGGCACAAATATAGATCTCTTCCAGTGAGTTGGCCAGGTAGCTAACTTCTAACTTTCTTGCCATAACTGAGTGAGCACCTTTAATGCTTCATCTGTTTGTTGAAACATCTCAATGGGTGTTCTGTCCTGGAGCCTTGTTTATCACCATTGCCTTTAGTGCAGCTAGAACTTCTTCCTTCAATACCTTCAGCTCTTGATCATATGCTGCCTTCTGAAATGGTTGGACATTCAACCAGTTCTTTTTGGTACAGTGACTGTGTATTCCTTCCATCTTCTTTGATGCTTCCTGCACTACTTTGCTCATAAAATCTCTCTATATTGCAACTTGATGCTTGAAGTTTTTCTTCAGTTCTTTCAGCTTAAGAAATGTCAACTGTATTCTTCCCTTTTGGTTTTCTAATTTCAAGTCTTTCCATATTTCATTATAATACTTTATTTTCTCAAACCATCTTATGAAATCTTCAGTTCAGCTTTTTCATTTCATCATTTCTTCCATGCTTATCAATGCATAGATAAGTATTATATGTTTTGTAAATGCAATATTGTTGTTGTTGGGTGCCATCCATTGAGTTTATTTTCATCTTGTAATGATCCCATGTAACAGAGTAGAACTGCCCTGTAGGATTTTCTAGGCTGTAATTTTTATGGGAGCAGATCACCAGGTCTTTCTCCCATGGAGCCACTGGGTGAGTTCAAACCACCAATATTTTGGTTAGCAGCTGAATGCTTAATCATCACGCACCAGTGCTTCTAGCTACAGTGTAGAATGTAACAAAAAATTCATTGCTGTCAAGTTGATTTTGATTCATAGAGAGTACAACTGCTCCATAGGGTTTTCTTGGCTATAATCTTTATGGAAGAAGATCACCAGGACTTTCTTTCACAGTACCACTGGATGGATTCAAATTACCAACCTCTATGTTAATAGTTTAGCACATGGAGTCACCATGAATCAAAATTTACTCATAATGAAAATTTATAGCAATAGATTTTGTTTAAATTGGCTCCAGACAAAGTTATCTCTGAGGAAAAGGAAGGTCTTGACACTAGTTTCACTCCCAAGAAAAGAGATTTTCAACTGACTCTGGCTTTTCATATTGGCCTTGGAGATGCTGAATGAATAGCCTATTTATTGAAGTTCTCTCTGAAAATTGTGGAATGTCAGAGCTTCAAGGAAACCTGAGTCCTATGATCCAATCCTTCATTTTACACTTGGGGAAACTGAGGTAGAGAGAGGGGGAATGCCTTGGCCAAAATCACATAGCAAGGTCAGCAGAGCCAACTAAAACCTATTTCTTCTCTATTTTTCTTATAATTATACAAGAAAAATAAAGAAAAAGGGAATAAGGTAGAGAAGGCAAGTGTGAGGAGAGAATATGAAAATGTGGGACAAGGATTCTGCCTTTTGAATAATAAGAAATTTGAATTCAGATGGTTTCTTCTTTTCTTTTATGAAAAATATGCATTTTTATAATCCTGCTTGTATAACAGACCTGTTTTACATGAGGTTTTGTTCATAATACATAAGATCACCAGTAGTTGGAGCCTACTCAAGGGCAACACAACTATAGCTGGTTGGAAAATGTCTTTCCAGTCCCCATGGAATGTTAGGAAAAGCTCCATTAAGTTCTAGTCTCAAAAGCTGTTTGGCTCATATGACTATAATAAACTGAGTGTGCCATTCTCTTGGGGCTTCTATTTTGGTTGGCAGTATAGGAGATGAGGGCTGCAAAAAAGGATAGGCAAGTTTTACAAATATAATAAGAAGATGTGCAGGTTGGGGTGGTTTCATAATTAAGCACAGTCTCTCTGTATCTAATGAAGAAGCTATATTTACAGAGTTCCACTGGAAGAAATTGGTGGGGGATAAGGAAGTAAGATTGGATTAGGAGTAGGTAGAATATAACAAGCGGTGGCCATTTTGGATATTTAAAGTGACCAAAAAAGGCAAAGGGGACTGGAACAGATTGAGAAGTCAGCCGCAGGGACACAGTTGAGGAGAGGGAACCTAGCCCATGCCCCACAAGCAGTGAGGCAGAAAGGCAGGGAGAGGACAGAAAAGGCAAAGGGGACCAGAATAGATCAAGGAGTCAGCTGCAGGTATCCAGATAAGGGAGACAAACTTGTCTGTTGGTTTGTCCTACTGTGGTGATGTGTTGCTGTGAGTCTTGAGGCTGTGCCACTGGTGTTTCAAAGCCAGTGGGGTGCACATGGTGCACAGGTATCAGCCCGGCTTGCAGACTGAGACAGACTAGGAAGAAGGAGGAGGCCATCCACTTCTCAAAGAATTGGCAAGGGAAAACCTTATGAATAACAGATAGAGGAGGAAGATGAGTCACTTAGCTCAGAAAGCTCTCAAAGTGGGACTGGGCAAGAGCTGCATTATCAGAGTAAAATCAGTCTTACTCATATGGATAAGCTAAAGCTTTCAAGACCTCCATTTGTAGATGTGGCACCACTCAAATTGAGGAGAAACATCAGCAGACATGCATTAATAATCAGAACATGGAATGTATAGAGTATGAATCTAGAAAAATTGGAAGTTGTCAAAAAGGAAATGGAACACATAAAGATTGATATTCTAGGCATTAGTGAGCTGAAATGGACTGGTTTTGGCCATTTTGAATCAGACAACCATATGATCCACTATGCTGGGA